>NC_141033.1:21811250-22002500 GCF_052040795.2 Danio rerio
ACAATTTCTTTGCATCGGTTTCCTTTATTACCAATACATTAAAAGCAACAAAGAGTCCAAAATGAAGTGTTTATTTTTAAATGCAGCACCAACTTAAACAGTATGTGATTTTAGATGCATCATAAGAGTTAAGGAAAATGAGGCTTGCTGTAAATGAAACTGAAACCAAAACACTAGAGCTATTTGTGGATGTATCTGCTTTTTATTTTTAGTTATAGGAACACCATTTGACAAAAATATATCTCCAATGCAGTATAGGTCATTCTGGTTCTGTCATCATTACATAAAAAAACAGCTTCAAACATGGCTATTTAGCTTCTTATGTTGCAACTTTGTTGAATGCTACATTTGATGTTGTTGTCGCTCCACTTATGACACTTCAGTGTTTTCATTAGCCCCTTTCACACATACAGACATTTCCAGAAAATTACCTGCAATTTTCCAGAAAGTGATCATGTGTTAACAGACTCTTTTTGAAAATACCTGTGAATTCATTCAGGCAATTTTCCATAAAGAAAAGTTGTAACATTACTGGTAATTTACAGGTGTTACGATTTAACTGGTGATCGTGTTAACTGGTGTCCCTTTCCAGATGTAAGCTGTTAACATTTGCAGATTGGCAGATTCGTCACTTTTAAACAGCAACAAAAGTTGCCCATACCAAATAAAGATTCTTATTACTTGGTGTTTAGCACATGCATCAATCAACTTATCTGAGCTATTCAGAACTATACATAAAGTGGTCTGTTTTAATATCTTTATCAGTCAAAATATGCTTTGCTGTGGTTGTGGATTCGTGTTGACATGTTTCCATCAATGTAAACATGTTTACATGTTGTTTAGTTTAGTTACATGTACTCGCGTTAAGGTGTTTCTACAAACTCTCCCGCTCATAGAATAGCTCTGAATGACAAAACGATGCTTCATCAGTTGCTCAAACCATGTTTTTTCATAGTTCTAGACTCATGTGTACCTGTGCCTTAGGAGTAGTGTTAACTCGTGACCCATACTCACATATGTAACGTACATAAAGATTTTACAAAAAATTTATACAATGACGATATTAATATGCAACATATCATGTCAAATATGTATAATATATATTTATTATGTAACCAACTGGTGGCTAGTTCTTATAACTACTTTTGTAAAAGACTAACACAGACTTTATTTTGACATATAAGTACCTAAATTGCTTACATTTTGTATATCACAAGGAATAATTTTTTTTAAAGTTTAAAGTTTTTTTTAAAATGTAAATGTTTTTAGAGTAAATCACAGGGGTAAAACTCAGTTCCTGGAGAGCCACAGCTTTGCACAGTTTAGTTCCAACCCTAATTAAACACACCTGATTAAACCTTTAAGGCCTTTAGGCTTGTTTGAAACAGGTAAGTGTTTTAAAGCAGGGTCGGAAGTAAACTGTGCAGGGCAGTGGCCCTCCAGGAATTGAGTTTGACACCCCTGGCCTAAATATATAGTAGATATTAGTACTTAATGAAAGAGTACCAATAAATTAGGCAAAACATTTGTTGTTTAATTTTGACCAACCAAGGGAAGTTTTACCTGTTCATATTTGTGTTAAGTAATTCGATAGACTGGTCCCATCAAGCAATTGTATCTAATAGGCATCCAAACATAGACGTCTTAGCTAAAATAAGGCTAAGTTTGGGCTGTCAGTGAAAATGTAATATACACACATAACCACACAAACAATACACATACTTGTACAGATATTTTTATGGGGACCTAAAGATAGATGGGATAATTTTTATTCTGGAATTTATATTCTATCCCCTACCCCAACCCCAACCCTAACCCCAACCTTAGCCCTAAATCCAACCCACACAGGGAACAGTTTGCATTATTACATTTTCAAAATGCCTAATTCTGGGTAATTTATGAGCTTTTTTTCATCAAGGGAACCAAACAAAACCTCTTTACATGGTCAGAATTTACTGGTTTTGCTGTAACCACGTTCTCACAACATAAGCAATACAAGACACACAAACACACACACACACACACACACACACACACACACACACACACACACAGTCTCCTCTAGTTTCACAGAATAAAGATCAGTGGAAAAGTCAAGAGAGCCAGTGTGTGACTCTATAGCACTCTGATTGAAGTTGTTTATCACGACCAAGCCATCAGGAGAGGGCTCGACCAAGGAGTTTATCTGTAGCACGATTCAATTAAACAGCAATGATTTCACTCATGACAAAATCTTAATCTAGACTCCTGTGTTTTCTCGATAGGGGAGCATATGTTGGTTATATGATTGCTTTTCCTGCCTATCATATTTACTTTGGTCTGAGAGAACAGCAAATCTCTAACCCTCTGTCTCGCCTTTCTCACTCTCTGCTAGAAAGCAATTCCGGATACAGAAGTCAAGCACCCTGAAGCGTGTTAATACTCACATATTGAAGTCTTACAGCAGGGTTTAGATGCAGTTCCTGCCGACATGAGCGCTGATAACAGTCTCACAACAGCAGTGCAAAGTTTCTCTGGCCTGTAAAAGAGGAGCACTGCACTTAAACAAAATAAGAAATGGTTTTAATCTTGACATGTTTTTAAAATGTTAATAATAAAACAGCCACCCCCTCCCCCCATGCACATATAGCACATTGCATGCAGGTAAAGTGTCTAATTTTATGTTTAAATAACTTGTGTAAAATGAACCGAAAGTGGGTCAAATTTGGGTCAAAAATGTACAAACACAAACATTAGGTTCATTCACTCATTTTCTTTTTGGCTTTATTGCGACTTCCTGATGCCTCCTATAAGTCGCTCGAGAGGCAGTGAGGGTCCTTTATATTTGTGACGCGCTGGTGGCTTTAGACAGAGACACTGAGCCCAAGATGTTATATGGAAAGACTTTATGTAACTTGAAGCATGAAAAAACAATACAGCAATTTGTGTCTTTGAATACCTGTATGGTGCCGATTATTGCGTTGGTGTGATGATTGTTGCGTGTGCCGTTGTGATACAGTTTTGCGTTGCTTGGTTTGCGCTGCTGTTTGCGTGGCTGTTTGCGTGGCTGTTTGCGTGGCTGTTTGCGTGGCTGTTTGCGTTGCTGTTTGCGTTGCTGTTTGCGGTCAACAAAAAAATACGGCTACCCCACTCTCCTTCTCTCCTCATCACCTGTGTGATTGTGCACGCGCTTTATGTTCGAGCAGGTGCCAATTATGCCCACGTGACCAAAACATAAAACGTCACTGTGAAACCCAAACCAATCAGTATACAAATAAACATTATAATTAAATGAAAAGTAATATGGCTCCTATACACCAGCCCCTAATTATTACATCACCACATAATAATTATCCAAAATTACAGATAGGAGACATAAATCAAACACACAAAAGTTCAACTGTAAAGTCCAACAGTAAAATGTCCATACTTTTCTTCTTTGTGTCCTAATGGCAAAATCCACAAAAAAAGCAAAAAAAATAATCAACAAAAGGAATTATCAAAAAAAAGAAAAGAATTTAACTGTAGTTCATATTTAATCAAACTCAGCCTCCTGCAGCAAGCAGACCTTGGTAATAGGTCTTTCCAAACAGCGGGTTTTGTTTTAATCCGTACTTGACGGACAAATCCTTTTCGGTCTGGGAAGGTTTGGATCACTCGACCTGTTGGCCAAGAATTTCTAGGAGCTGTGCTGTCCATAATGATCACAAGATCTCCCACAACGAGGTTCCTCTTAACTCCAATCCATCTCTGACGCTCCTGTAGCTGAGGTAAGTATTCCTTAACCCATCTCTTCCAGAATAGATCGGACATGTATTGTACCTGTTTCCACCTCCTAAGTGCATACATGTCTGTCGGTTGGAACAACCCTGGGGGTAATGATGGTGAAGTCTTTAACTGCAACAAGTGGTTTGGAGTTAGTGCTTCCAGGTCATTTGGATCCATGGAAGCCTTGGTGATTGGACGGCTGTTGATGATGGCTTCAATCTCACAGAGCACTGTGTGAAGACCTTCTTCATCCAGGTTTTGCACCTTAAACATTGAATTAAGGACTTTACGCACTGATCTTATTAACCTCTCCCATGATCCTCCATGATGAGAGCCAGCCGGTGGGTTAAAACTCCATCTGATTCCCTTCTGCAGCAAAAGATCATTGATCTGCCCCTAGTTCCACTGTTTAATAGCAGCTTTCAACTCACGTTCTGCACCTACAAAATTAGTTCCGTTATCTGAACGGATCTCTCGCACCTGTCCCCTTCTGGAAATGAAACGCCTGAGTGCATTAATGAATGAGTCCGTATCCAGTGATGGAGCAACCTCAAGGTGTACAGCTCTGATGGCAAGACAGGTAAATATAACCCCATACCGCTTTACCATGCTCCTTCGGCTCTTAACCTCAAAAGGTCCAAAATAGTCCACTCCCACTCGAGTAAATGGTGGTTCATCTGGGACTATTCTTTCATGTGGCAAGTCTGCCATTTGCTGGTAAACTGGCAGAGCATTTAGACGGCGACAGACGATGCATTTGGACAGTACTTTCCTTATGGCTACACTGACACCAGTTATCCAGTACTTCTCCCTCAATTTGGACAGCATATGGTTCCGTCCACCATGCCCCACTTCCTGATGGATATGTCTCAGCAAGAGTTCTGAAATGTGAAGATCTTTTGTTAATATTATAGGGTGTTTAACTTCCACAGGCATAGCCAACCTACAGAGACGACCACCAACTCTCAGGATTCCATCTTGCAGCTGTGGACAGAGTTTATGGAGGTGACTGGATATTTTAATATGTTGCCCTTTCTCCAGACTGGCTAGCTCTTCAGGAAATCTCTGTCCCTGACAGAATTTAATGATGGCAAGCTCAGCCCGGTCCAAGTCCTCCACTGTAAGTTTACTGCTTGTCCTTTTAAAATAATCAATCTCCTCTGCCACTGGGGAGCTCTGCTGTGCATTGTTGTCAGACTGTACAACGGTCTGATGAAAGTGCCTTGTTTCTTTTAAACAAGACATGAGCCAGTCCTTGATCCTCAAGAACCATGCTACAGATTTCTTAAGGCGTGTCCAGGAAGAAAAATACTTGATCAGGTAAGTGACTGGATCTTCTTTGAGTTGTGTAACGTTTGTTGCAGCAACATTTTTGACCTCGGGGTCTTCAGGTGAAAGGTAGTTGACGTCCTCCTTGTTTACAGGCCACTCACTCTCCGGATGTAAAAGAAAGTGAGGCCCTGACACCCATGTAGTGTTTTGAATAAACACATCCACCTTAACACCTCTAGATGCCATATCAGCTGGATTGCTTGCAGTGTCCACATACCTCCACTGCTCAGGACTGGAAACTTTCAGGATTTGAGAGACCCGATTAGAAACGAAAACTTTGAATCGTGAGGTTTCATTTCGGATGTATTTGAGCACAGATGTACTGTCTGTCCAAAACACAGAATCCAAAAGATCCATATGCATCTCTTTCCTCCAAAGAATGTCCATGCGACTGGCCATGGTAGCAGCAATAAGCTCCATTCTAGGGATGGTTACGGATTTTAACGGAGCCACTCTTGCCTTCCCCATGATGAAAGCACTGTGCATTACTGAATGCTGGTTCTTCAGCAACAGGTAAGACACTGTTCCATACCCATCCTGACTGGCATCACTGAAATGGTGTAACTGGGCTGTAACAACATCTCCAAAGCATGATGGTTTCACACATCGGTCCACCTTAAACACATCCAACAAATGCAGCTGCTGCAGCCATTTCAGCCAATCCTTTGACACGGACTCCGGCACAGTGTCATCCCAGCCAATTTCTCTCCTGCACAAATCTCTCAGAATTTTCTTTGCTGTTAAAATGACAGGGCTTAGCATTCCCAGAGGGTCATAAATTGAACTGATAGTAGAGAGAATTCCTCTTCTGGTGAGTGGTCTATCCTTTAGTACAATCTTGAACTTAAAACAGTCTGATTTTATGCACCATTCCAAACCCAGCACTCTCTCCACAGGTAATGAATCCAACTCCATGTTTAACCCTTCCATGCCTCTTGCTCTGTGACTTTCAGGGATAGCTTCCAATACACCAGGCCTGTTGGTTATCCATTTTGTGAGGGAAAACCCACCCCTGGCACACAGAGAAACCAGCTCCTGGTAAAGTGACACTGCTTCCTTCTCTGTAACAACTGACACAAGGCAGTCATCTACATAAAAAGAGTTCAATAATTTGTCTACTGCATTCTCACTGTAGTGACATCCATAATCCTCTGCACACCTTCTGAGGGCATAATTGGCACAACTAGGTGATGATGCTGCCCCAAACAAATGCACCTTCATACGGTATTCAACAGGTTGTTGTTCCACATCTCCATTAGGCCACCAAAGAAACCTAAGCAGGTCTGAGTAATCCGAAGAGACCCGTACCTGGTAAAACATGGATTCAACATCAGCCATGATTACTACTGGTTCCTTTCTAAAACGAGTCATGACTCCTATCAAAGAACTCGTAAGATCTGGGCCCTGTAAGAGCTGAGCATTCAACGATGTTCCTTGATAACTCGCTGCACAGTCAAACACAACTCTCATCTTTCCCTTGGTGGGATGAAACACTCCATGGTGTGGTATATACCATACCTTTCCATCACTGCGGTCTAGTTCCTCTACAGGCACCTTCTCAGCATAATCTTTAAGAAGCAGATCATTCATAAAGTTGTTATATTCAGCATGAAATAATGAATCTTTCTGAAACCTCCTTTTCAGATGATGCAAAAGCTGTTCGACAATGTTCTTGTTTTTTGGCATGCTGACGTCAATGCTCCTTAATGGTAATGCAATTTGGTAGTGCCCATTCACATGTTTTACTGAATTACTCACTAGTTCTAGGAATTTTTGATCTTCTCTTGACATACCAGCATAATCATCGAGACGGTTTTCAGGGAAGTCAGTTTTAAACTGTTGGTGCCAAATCTCATCCAGATTTACAGCTGACACTCTATTAACCATTACCAGGGGCTGTTTCCAGTTAACCCTTTCTCCACTGTCTCCCATCAGTGGTCCATTAACAGTCCAGCCCAACATGGTTCTAATGGCATATGGTCCATCATTTACACTGCATACCACTTGTAATGGTTCCAGTGCTTTAGGGACATTGGTTCCTATCAGGAGTTCTATTTCGGAATCGATCTGAGGTAAATGAATGTGTTTTAAGTAAGACCATCTTTTAATATCCCTATTAGTTGGAATATTTCCTCGGTGCACTGGCATGGACTCTTGTGTATAAACTTTTGGCAGCTCAAGAAAACGATCTCCTTCCAGAGCTGCAACCTCCAAACCAGATATAATGTTGCTACTCACAACCTTCTCCTGCCCCATGGTTCGTAGAAGAATACGCCCCTTCCTTCCTGTAAGGTGAAGCTTGTGCATCAAGTTCTCTGTACAAAACACTGCAGTGCTCCCTTGGTCCAAAAATGCATAGGTATTAATAATTTTGCTTCCTTTATTAGATTTTACCTGAACCGGTACTATGGGTAGCTTGCAGTCCTCATCTCCAGCCCCTGTAAGACCACTTGACACCAGCATGTTGTCAACAGGCACCACTGTGTTCCTCTCAGTCTGCTCAGTAACATGTGCAGGTTCCCTATGAAGTACTGTAGGATGCTTAAGGTTACACTTTGAACAGGAAATCCTTTTACGGCAATTTTTACTGATGTGTCCTCCTGTACACAAACAGCCAAAACATATACCATTTTCCCTCAAGAAGCCTATCTTCTTCTCGTGTACCATCTTCCCCAGCTGTACACACATATCTAGGGTGTGTCCTCCTCCACAGCACATACACACTTTCTTATCTGTTGTTATAATTTCCTTCCTTTTCTTTTCAGACTGACATTTACTTTCCACAGTGCCCACACTGGTCGCAAAGCTGATTCCTTTGTTTCCTGATCGATATTGTGACTTAAGTTTGTTCATTCCTTTATTTCCACTTACTGATGTAGTGTCTTGTATGTTACCAAACACCGGATCTGTGAGTATTTTCACTTGCTTCTCAATGAAATCAGCAATGTCTTTGAACTTAACTCTCTGGTTATTTCTTTCCTGCAGCTCACAAACCTGGCTCCTCCATCGATCTCTGAGTTTATATGGAAGTTTTTTAATAATACACAACATATTAGAAGGCATGTCTAAGTCATGAAGATACTGCACATCCTCCATTACATTACAACAGCCTCTGAGAAAGAAACTGAAATCCTGCAGAGCCTTCACATCCTCGGTTTTAATTGGAGACCATAAAAGGGCTTTGTCCATATAAGCAGAGGCCACTTTCTGTTCGTCCCCAAACTGTTCCTTCAACAAAGTTTTTGCTTTCAAATATCCTCGATCTGGATTCATATAATGACAGCTCCCCACAAGTGCTTTAGCATGGCCCCTTGTATATTGCTCCAAGAAATACAAACGGTCACAGTTGTCATTTATATTTTTCTCAATACCATTCTCAAAAGCTCTAATAAAAGAGTGGTATTTCAGTGGGTCACCATCAAATATGGGTATTTCTCTTTTTGGTAAAGCTGAAAGCCCCTGTTGCTGCATCAACAGTGTTGTTACCTCATTCTGTTTCTTCATGAGACCAAGAACACAATTTTTGGTTTCCGAATCCATGAAAATATTTGTATTGAAATCATTTGGTCCTTGTGAATCTTGCATGTCGAAAGAATTCAGGTGGTTTTGCGAAAATGGTGGGTCAATGATGTTTGATGGAGTTATATTGTCCAACACTGGAGTAAGCTTGACTTTGGGTTTAGCTCCTAAATATCTCTCCTTATTTGAATCTGATGGAATAAATTCACCTGCATCAACATTGAGTGGTTGTTTAGACTGTTTTGCCACATAAGAGTTCATCCCATCTGAAACATTTGATGTCAGTATCACGCTTGTTGTTGTACTGTGTGTTTTGAGAACCTCAAGTTTTGCCTGTTCTCCTGCAATTTCAGCATCCAGTTGCAATCTTTCTTTCCTTTTACGCAACTTTTCCTCCTCTTCTTCCAGTGCATGTCTTTCTTCTAATAATTTTTTCTTCATGGCTAAAGCAGCCAACTCAGCTTGGGCTTTTAAACGTGCAGATGAGGTTGAAGAATGTTTTGACAGTGATGATTTGTTACAGCTTATGTTTGAGACACTATCACGTGGATTAATTTCATCCTCATTTTCAACTTCATTTGATTTTGCAGAAATCACATTTTCGTTCATTTCTGTTGCAGTCTGTGAAACACCCTGGGTTTGCTCAGTTTCACTGATCCATTGCTCAGTTTGGTTTTGAAACACACTGCTGTAATTCATTATGCTTAAAAACCATTCCTTTTGTTTAAGAAATTCATCCTCAGGAAGTAATGGCATAAGTTCATCATGTGCATTAACAGCACTCTCACACATTGTGTTTAAAGTCATTAAACATTGCCTTATTTGAAGGATGTTTGCCTTTTGTTTCATATATTCTTTCATTTTTGGTATCAACCCTTTGATTTTATCAACAGCACGTTTACGTTCACATTGCAATCTCTCAATTTTATTCAGCAAGGCCTTTTGAGTGAGTTTGCTTTCCCTTTTCTTTCCCATCTCTTCAACCGAGCACGGGGTACCACCAGTTTGACTCATAGTGACTCTTTTGATTCAGTGTTCAGTGAATCACAACATCCAAACACAATGCAACGTTTGAACACGCTCAAACGATTCGATTCAATTCAACAGCAGTTCATTTTCCTTCCAAACAACATCACGGCATCACACAAACAAGCCGCAAAGTGCAGACTTCCTACAGACACCAAAGTAAGTCGCGCGACCTCGCGCATCCGATTTGCATTCCAAACAACTTTAACATGCACCAATGCCAACCAGATTCCTCATCCACACATATATCCACAGATAAACTTATCTGTCCTATGTAAACGAACACATGACGTGGCCCATTTGGTTTGCAATCGCATCACTTACTTGGCGTCTTCCTGATTCGTCTGTGCGCTGATTTTGCGAGCGATGATTTTCCTGATAAGATGCCGTTTTTTTGTTGACAAAATATTGCGACTTCCTGATGCCTCCTATAAGTCGCTCGAGAGGCAGTGAGGGTCCTTTATATTTGTGACGCGCTGGTGGCTTTAGACAGAGACACTGAGCCCAAGATGTTATATGGAAAGACTTTATGTAACTTGAAGCATGAAAAAACAATACAGCAATTTGTGTCTTTGAATACCTGTATGGTGCCGATTATTGCGTTGGTGTGATGATTGTTGCGTGTGCCGTTGTGATACAGTTTTGCGTTGCTTGGTTTGCGCTGCTGTTTGCGTGGCTGTTTGCGTGGCTGTTTGCGTTGCTGTTTGCGGTCAACAAAAAAAATACGGCTACCCCACTCTCCTTCTCTCCTCATCACCTGTGTGATTGTGCACGCGCTTTATGTTCGAGCAGGTGCCAATTATGCCCACGTGACCAAAACATAAAACGTCACTGTGAAACCCAAACCAATCAGTATACAAATAAACATTATAATTAAATGAAAAGTAATATGGCTCCTATAGGCTTATTCCCTTTATTAATCTGGTGTAAACTTATCCAGCATAGTGTTTTACGCAGAGGATGCCCTTCAAGCCACAACCAACACTGGGAAACAACCATACACTTTTGCATTCACACACATACACTACGGCCAATTTAGCTTATTCAGTTCACCTATACCACATGTCTTTGGACTGTGAGGAAATCCGGAGCACCCTGAAGAAACACATGCGAACATAGGGAGAGCATCCAAACTCCACACTAAAATGCCAGCTGACACTGCAAAGTCTCAAATCAGCGACCTTCTTGCTATGAGGCTATCATTCTAACCACTGCGCCACCACACTGAAAAAAATGATTCTGACCCCTTGTAAATGTTACATGTTTTTATCTGGTTAATTTCACTGATTTTAATGTGTTATTTAATCCTACTTATTTTTTATTATTAATTTTCAAATTCACTGCTTTTGTTTAAAACAAGTTAATTTCATTCAATTAAAAGTAATTAGAAAAAAATACGTTTCATTTAATTTCCATATACTATCCGGTCTGCGCATGTGCAGACACTTTTTTTCCTGAAGGCGCCAAGGCGGGGAGATTGAACGTGATGCACTCATTTGAATGCTGCATCCAGCTCTGCATTTTTGGTAAGTAATCAATATATAATCATTGGTGTGTTATATTTGTTACTTAAACAGGGTTCTGTTTACACTTTTAAACATTTTAGAGAAAATGTGTTTAGCTAATGCTAAATTGGTATGTTTTTATATCAATTAACGTTAACTTACATTAAATTAAATTACAACTAAGGTTTCAGCGATTAGCTTAACTACGTGAGTTGTGTAAGATTAGTAAGTTAACTTAGCTTAAGTGTTAAATGCTTGGTGAATTCAGTGTTTGTCTTGATTATTTATTAGTTTGTGGAAGCCGAATAAAAGCAAAACAGTTTTACGAATGTTAACGTTAATTGTAGCAGCACCTTCCTTGCTGTCTAGGCTTGTAACGTTACGTTACGTTAGACTGGCCAAGCCTAACATTACATAACGTTATTCCTGACTGGCTGTAAGCATTTCTTCTAATCTTGTCAATGTGTTAACATTAGAACAAAATAGACCTGTGAAATCATGTTGGTAAAATGTGGTTAATGTGCACTGGCGGCAAGAATTTATGTTTTTACATAATCATAATGGCAGGCATAAGTTACGTTGGGTACCTAAATTTATCGTTTCTTTAAAAGTTTGTATTTTTTTTACACCCGTAGACCCGCCCCTACTCTGCCGCTGACTGGCTCCGACCGATCGTGACGTCGCTCGCGCAAACCTAACCAAAGAGCTTCTTTGACCTAACCAACGATTGCAACGAACACTAGCTAATCAGAGGCAGGTCTTCGCGGAATGCGGGTAGGAAAAGTAAACAAGCTTCTCTTTCGTGGCAGCGGCATGGGTCGCAGTCCTCGTGGACGGTCTCCGACTCGCCTTATCAGAGTTTAAAACGTAAAGGTGGGGGTGAAAGTAGATGTAGTAGAAGCATGCAAATGTTTCATAACTAAATTGCAGGAGATTTGCAGATGACACAAGAGGACCAGCTAGTTCGACCACAGCCGATAGTCCAGTGAAAGACCAGGGTTTAGCTTGCAGGTTGATGTTCAACTTTGTTTCTGCTCTAAACACAAAGACCAATTATGTTGGCATTGCATTTATTGCTCCCAATTTTAAACTAATACTTTTAGTATAGAAGTGGAACATGACAAATCCAAATACTAATAGAGTTAGTGATATGGCATGAAGACAGAATAATTAATTAATTAATTTTAATTAAATTAACAAATTAATTACATTTACAAAACTAAGAGCTGGCAGGGGTCTTGACTTGTTGACTCAGTTATAATATCTCACAATGTACTTAGTAGTAGTAGGCTTGTGGACTGCATTGCGAAGAGATTTTTCTGTTTCTGATTTCACAAAAAGTTTATAATAAATCGCCATGTACTATGATCTGACACAATGTAAATAACCTTACACAATTATTTATTCTAAATCACTCTACATGTGTTTATATTTCATGCATTGTTGTACAAACAATGGTAGCTTAAGAAACATTGATGAGGTAAGCACATGCTTGCTCCCTGGGTTTTTACATTGCACTTTGACCCATTGTAAATATAAAAAAATATTATTAAGGTTTAAATAAGGATGCAGGATGCTGGTCCAGTTTTGATTTCTTGCCATTACTCTTGATTGATAGCAATACATCTGGCTAGAACACACTGTACACCTAATATAAGAAAATTTGATTATATCTATTTAATAGCTACAAAATATCATTACACCAATGGCTGATCACAGTACTCTTTGTCTTCTGTTGTTGTTTTTATGTGTGTAGATAAATGTTGAATTCCAGCGCATAACAACCATCCCACTTGAAACAACCTTTATGGCTCAGTTGGACAGCCATTTACCCTAGCTGACATCTATTTTCATCAAAAAGGAAGGTGTTTCTGGCCAAAAACTAGCCAAACATCTGGCGATCTTGCAAGAGGTAAACATGTTTTAATATTTTAGTTGAAAATATCATATACACTGTGGAGAAACCTGAAATGTACCTGTCTAGTGCCAGCCTTGATTGTTTGTAAATGGCAAGGTTCCTAAGCTACATCCACACTACTACATTTTTGTTTTAAAACGGAGATCTTTTGGTACATTTGCACCTACCATGCAGACTGAACTGTCACCCTATTGCCCTACACATTCAGACCTGAAAATGAAGTCACAATACACTAACATTCTTTAGCTAAAGAAGGCAGCCCATTTACAGAATGTATCATGAAGTCATTGTGTATATATTTTTGAGGTTACCACAGGTTTAAAGTATTCTACAGTTTTAAGACATTTTTTATTATTTATTGTATTTTAATAGTTGTTGTCCTTTTACACAGGCTACAAGTGACATCAATCTTAAAAGGGCAGCAGTCCTCAAGGCACTTTGCATCTATCTTGGTGAGGATGATGAACATCTCATTCAGGAGTATAAGGCAAGTAATTGTAATTGCATTTATCAGTCTGATGTACTGTCTTGTATTATAAAATGTTTTAAGATCCTAATGTCACTAACCCACTAGTTAGAAGAAAATACATTTAAAGGGGCACTCAACAAAAACAAACCCAGTGCACAACAAAATCAGTGTGTTGACACCAAAACTATGGCAGCTGTAGTCCTACACAGTCTGCATGCTGTCGTGTTTTGGGGTCTAGAGCTATTATAGTGTGGAAGCCTGCTGTTTATTTAAATCAACTAATGCAAAACTTGAAAAATGCTCTAGCCACTAAAGCATGTCACTACAGAGGATCATACTGTGGTTTTTATGTTTTAGTCCATTGATGATGAATGCATTAAAGGAGAACTCTGGTCAATTTTAACATTGAGCTCGTTTTTTTGTAAATTTGGAGTGCTGTCAGTACAGAGAACCTGTTTTTTGGTCCACAGTAGTCGATTGTCGAGTTCAAGTGCATAGGTTTAGTTACCTATGATCACGCGTGTGATCTCGACAATCGACTACTGTGGACTTTGACTGAAAACAGGAAATAAATTAAGATGTGTGCGCTGGCTGAATTAACATCACTTTTATTCATATCTTTCACATCTGCTGCTGTCAGAGAATCACTCACATGGCTGGGCATTTGTAATGACACATCAAGGATGTTAAGAGGCTAAAAGCATGTTTAAAACTTGCCCCATTGAAGTCAACAGGGTGCCAATTTTAAAAAGAGCATAACACTGTGTAGGCAACACCGATTTCTGGCGTTGTTCTCTGTACTGACAGCACTCCAAATTTTACAAAAAAATTAGCTCAATGTTAATATTGACCAGAGTTCTCCTTTAACATTATGAGAATATTTGTATAAAATCAACAATTTGCTGCAGAGTTTTCAAAGCAGGTAACATTTTCTAAACACACCCTGGTGCATTCAAGAAGTCTGACATACAATAGTTATTAACAGACTCTGACAAACTTTATGTTGAGGAAATGAAATGCTGCAGAGTAAAATAACATGGATGTTGTCACAGGATGATGTACATTTGTCTGTGTCTGGACTGGAGATGTTCAGTAATTGGCTAAAACATTTTAAACCATCAGTTTGGTTCTTGAAACAATAAGGCAGGCTTTATTCATAACTTTTCTTATTGTTAAATTAAAAGACCAAAACTAATAATGTGTTAGTCCATCTCTCAATCCATTCTGACTTCTGTGTCTGCTCCATTTGCAGAAAATTTTGGATATTTTTCATAAAGCCATAAAAACAAAAATCTGTGGTTTGTTAATTCACATGAACCTTTACTTAACTGACAAAAATATTTTCAATGGTTTTACTGACCAGTGTAATTATGTATTGTAAATATAAAGAAATTTAGAATTTGCAGGTCATTAAAATCTATTACATAAATTCATGTTTTTCTTATATTCTACAAATATACAGGACATTGAAGGAGATGGCATCCAGAGAGACCTGCAGAATTCCACCATGGGCGTATATGTCATCAACAAGGAGGGTGGAGAAATTGGAGCACATGATGACATTTATGTTGAAGGAGAAATCATTCTGGACAACATTGGATCTGTAGCCCAAGCATCTGCAATGATGCTGGGAGTCATCTATGTATTGAACTTGGCCTACCCCAAAGAGCTGAAATACTCTTATGAATTCATTCAAAATGTGCTCTTGAAAATGGATGGAGAAAGACTTTCCCCCAAAGTCCTTGGACTAAAGAACAAAATCATTGCTGGACTGTAGGATTTCTTCAGCCGCTCATGTAAACGCTGCTAAGCTGCATTTTTAAATCTGGTTTGGGAGGCGATAGAAAACATATAGTATGATGTAAAATGCAGCTCTAGAAAATGTTTCAAACTGAAAACAAAGTGAGTGGTGGACTGTAATACATAGCCACTGGTGTGAACATTTAAAGTTGTCATTGGATTTAGTGGAATATTCACCTGAAATAAAAATTGCAATCCTGTAAATAGGCCAGGTTTCTATCCACACTCAGCACAAAAAGTATCCATCCATCCATTAACGCCATATGAATATTAGAAGTTAAGCACTTTGAGATAAACAGTTGATGATGTCTGCACCATTAAGGCATTGCATAAGAAGAGGACACAATGAGATGACGTCATTAAAAGAGCTCCAGTCAAAGTTTAAACAATGGGGAACCATGTGTAAAACATGAAATTATGACAATTCTTTTAGTTTCATGTGAGAATGTTACAGCCTCCTCATTGCTTCACACAGATGTGATGTTTTCATTTGACACTATTTTTATTTTTTTTAGAGGAGCTTAAGCTTCAGTGGACATTTAAGTCACGTTTCATTTTATTTAGTAAGTCTGTTTCCATATTTATACACCAACTTTTTCACCTCAGCCAAACATAAAATCTATTTTGTTATATAACAATCTTTTTTTTAATTAGTATTTTTTGAATGTAACTACAGTTTTTTGTAATTTCAGCATCAGGTCCTCAGTGTGCACTGTGTTGCAGCTGTGGACAGTTCTTGTACTATAGTATTTTTTGTTCTGTATAGTACTGGTGTATTTTGTTACTTGTATATGTTTTGTTGTGTGTTAAAAGGCTTCCCTCCAAAGTTCTCCTGTGTGTATATGTATACAGCCACTATTGTGAATATTTAAAGCTGCTCTAATGTTTTGCAATATTGACTCAATTTAAGTTTGCAGTTAAATATATTCTTACACAAGTTATTTAGTGTTCGCTGTCTTCCAGCTAATCTGGTGCACTTGTTTTGTTACGAATGGTACAATGTATTTTATGTTAATGGATGATATACTGCATTTTGTTATAAGAAAACAATTTGAGAAATAATTACTGAGTTACATTACTGCCATTCTTTGAGAGAGCAAAAATATCTCTTGGATCACAAAAATAAAGTTGGAGTTGAAAATATTGGGTTTGCTTTATTTGTCTGAATATTAATGAAAGATACAATAGATAAAAAAAAATATTGGATTAAAATTAATTTTAATATGTAGAAATTAAACGATTAAATTGATCTGGTTGCACAATTAATTTGAGTTAATTCTACTCAAAATAGTTTAGCTAAAATTATGAATATAATTAATCTGAAATTACTGAAAGAGATTAATAAACTCAATGTATAAAATATAAGTAGAACCACTTTATAAAATATAAGTAAACTCAACTTAAAAAATATAAATTCACTTAACTTAAAAAATATATCTGGATTTAGATAAAATTATTTCGTGCAACCCCTTGACGTAATAAAATTAAGTAAATTCAACATATCATTTTTTTCAGTGCAGGATACCCCAAATATTAATTAAAAACATAATTAAAATGCTCACATTTGTCTCAGTGATGGGTTATTTTTCCAGTAACGAATAACGAATTATTTACTGTTTTCCCTGTTACATTGTTGTTACTGTTACTGACAATAAAACACTTACTTTAACTGAGAACGCTGAAGCAGTTTTTCATGTGAGCAGCGACTTGCTCAGCCATAGAAACTCTTTTTCTCTGGGATGTGTGTGTTCAGGGTTGGGACGGGACACATAACCAACCAGTGGTGATGATTGGTGTGTCTGTGAACTTGATGTAACTGATAAAGTGATGATTGGCTTAGATAGAGAGCATTTTATTGGTTGCCAATTAGAGGCAGAGTAGTGTGAGTATTCACACGAGCACATGCACAGTAAGTGGCGCATACACCAACGACCAGAAGTCAGAACGATGGAAAATCCAACAAGTTCTAAGGTAGCGTTTGTCAAAGCTATGTCAAAGCAAATAATTATAATAATTTAAACAATAATAATATATAATTTTCTTTCCCTAAAACACTTATTACTCAGATAGAATTAAACATAATAATATCTAGATATATAGTTGAGGACATGCTGCCGTTTCTTATATTGTTTCACAACAAAATTAAAATAGATTAGTAGATCAATGTTTTATATTTATTTTAGTTATTTGACAAATTAGATTTTTTTAAAGTATCACAATATTTACTTACTTTGGTGATTAGTTACTTTTATAATTATGTAACTGAATTACTATTTGTGAGTTACTCGTAACTGTAACTAATTAAAGGAACATGTCCAACTCTGAGGATAACCCAGCATTTTTAGATTATGTACTGTTTTCAAAAACCTTGTTAATATCAGAAAGAAAACTACAATTCTGATAACCTCATCTGAAAATGCTCCTTTTTGGTTTTTTATTTGGGTAAAAACAACCTAAACACAGGGATGTTGTTAGCCTTTTAGCCTAAAGGAGTTAAATGGTCTAATAGACATTTAGGCTGTGTCCGAAACCTCGTACTACTCAGTAGGTACTGCATTTGAATTTAAACTTACCACTCGGCCATTAGAAAAGTATGTTCTATACAACATAAATGTGAGAAGTATGAAATGAATTCAGACTTCCTACATCCACCATTTTGTCATGGTCACATGATCAACCTGCGTCAGTTGTGTTGCTTCACTCCCATTCATTAATTCTCTCGCGGGACGTCATGGGATAGCACAGAGTGCATGCGATGCGCACTTCAGAATCTCGCCTGAAGTAGTAAGTCATCTGGGTACTTCTCGCATACTGATCTTTGAATTCTATGAATTCGGACATACTACTCAGCTTGCATGATGTTATTAGCATACTATATAGTATGGAAGTATGTGGTTTGGGATGCAGCCTTAATGTAGCCTTGGCTAAGCAGAAACAGCAATAGAGCTCCAGTTGTTTTTTTCTGTCATGTGTGATGATGTTGTTGACCTCTGGACAGATGGAGCTGGAGGAAGTAAAGGTCAGACGGGTCAAATACTCATCCTCCTGATGGATTCCACTTCAGGAGAGTTATGCCTCTATCGGATTATTCATCATGCTGCCAATGAAAGTAAAGTCTGTTGAAAGTAAGATCTAAAAAAACAAGAATGCTCAGTGTATTTACACTACCTATCGCAAGATAGCCATTGGTAAAACGCTGTCATGCTTTTAAAAGTCTCACATTCTCACCAATGCAGTCATTTATTCAACTATTCAGTAGACAGAATAATCTTGTGGTCTATTATTAAAATTTAAAATATACAGTTAAAGTCAAAATTATTACCCCTCCAGAATTATTGACCACCCCCCAAGTTTATTTTTTTTCCCCAGTTTTTGTTTAACAGAGAGAAGTTTTTTTTTCAACACATTTCTAAACATAATATTTTTAATAACTCATTTCTAATAACTGATTTATTTTGTCTTTGCCATGATGACAGTAAATAATATTTGACTAGATATTTTTCAAGACTCTTCTATACAGCTTAAAGTTACATTTGAAGGCTTAACTAGGTTAATTAGGTTAACTAGGCAGGTTATGGTAATAATGCAAGTTATTGTATAACGATAGTTTGTTCTGTAGACTATCGAAAAAAATATATAGCTTAAAGGGGTAATAATTTTGACCTTAAAGTGTTTAAAACAGAAGTTAAAATATTTTCAGACATACTGTGAAAATGTCCTTGCTCTGTTAAATAATTTGGGAAATATTTAAAAAAGGGACTAATAATTTTGACTTAAACTGTAGCTTTAGTATTCTATATATTTTAAATGATTTAAATCTAAATTTTATGTATAATTAACAAGTCTTTAGTGTATTTCAGAAATAATTTTAATATATTAATTTAGTGCTTATGAACCATTTATTACTTTTAAATCAAAATGTGTATCTGTATGCGTGTTTGTTTACGTGTTTTTGTGACATATCTGGACACAAATCTGTATGACATGGGTATGACACAGGTATTACAAAAAGGAGGTGAAATATGAGGACATTGGTGACGTCCTCATTTCTCAAAATACTTATAAATCCTACAGAATGAGTTTAATCAGAGAGTAAAGCTGCACACAGTCTCCTGTGATAGTTGGGTTTAGGGGTGGGGTGGGGTGAGGGCAATATAATATACAGTTTGGACAGTATAAAATGAATGGAAACCTATTTAATGTCCCCACTTTTCACAAAAACAAACATGTGTGTGTATGTGTGTGTGTGTGTGTGTGTGCGTGTGTGTGTGTGTGTGTTTGAAACAGAGCTCTTCATGTATCAGCAAAGTGCACTAAATTTCTCTTCACAATTAACAACTTAAAATGAAGACTGTAATGTGTGTATAACACCATGCTTTAACACAATATATACACTCCCGTGCCCTGATTTCTTGGATATTTCGTTTTCCATTCCAACCTAAATCTGGACACTTGGTAACACAGCGAGTCAGAGAGTGTTTGTGTGTGTGTGTGTGTGTGTGTGAGTGTGTGTGCACGTGAGCTGTGTGGATAAGCAAGGTGAAAATGTGGAAATAAATAATATGGATTAGGTGCTGTGGAAACCTCATGTTTGTCCACGGACGGATGAGTTTGAATCCTCCCTCTCTCTCTTTTTCTTTGCATGATAATACTTTTGTCAAGGCTTATGACCTAGTTGGTACATAGAGGTGAAAATTACGTCATTTGCAAATGTGCTTTCGTTTCAGGATATGTGAATAATTGTCTGAATGAAAAGCGATTACCTCTCTAGCCCTCCATAAACAGTAATACCACAGTAGAGGGGGAGGCAGGGAAAGGAGGGGATGGTAATTTGCCAAAAAAACCCAAAGCGTGGAAGCATGTACTCAACCCAGGGTCCAGGTTATTCTGAGGGAGCCAATCTTTGATCAGCCAAGCTGAAATGGCCAAGATAAGTAGGAGCTACAACTCACGCCGGGACCCACACACCCGTCTGTTATTGCGATTTCCTCTCTGGTTCCTCAAGAGCGGTAAATAGCAGCCCCCCTCGCACCGTTTCCCCAACCTTCAACCAGCACCTCCACCTCTCCAACCCCTCCTTTATCAACTCCCCACTTTCTTCTGGAGATCTCTGTCACTTTAATCCTGCCAGTCTGTGGCTGGTTAACAAGGAAATCCTGTGTCAATTATCACCAGGCACTTCCTGCTGGGCGAGCAATGGTGAATCAAAGTGGTCTGAGAGTCTTTCACACCAGAGGGAAGCAGCAGGCCTAATTAAATGGAGCCTGTGTCCCGCCGGCAGCTCGTAGCTCCAGCCACAGATCACCGGGCCCTTGATAACCCCCACCTCTCGCCAGCCGATTGTTTTGATTGGGTGGAGCCACGCCGCTCAGGTTTCCCCACAGGCCTTTAAGGAGGGTGATACTGGACTTAGGGAAAGTGATGGATGAATATTTAGATGTGGAGAAGGCATGTGTGAAAGGGAGATCAGGACAATTTGTCCACCGTGATATGGATGGTGACAGAGAGGAGGGGGCAAAGCGCTTGACTTTTTTGCCTATTTTTTAGGCCATTGCATCTGCTCACTTCCTCTGGTCACTTTGATATGCGAGACTGCTACATGTACTGGTCGTGTTGATACAAACTAACTACAATCGATTGCAGGTGTTATCATTAATCCTGATTAATTTAAAAAAAGACATTAGAGAATAAACACATTGTTTTTAAACACTGGTTCATTTGTGATTGATTTTGCGTCTGCTAATGTGTTCTTTTAGAGTGTGGCGAAAAGAAAATTTCAAGAATATACTTAACAGCTTTTAATTATTATCTGTTTATGTTTGTAGAGTTCTTTGAAATCTCTAGTTAGCAGTAGTGAATTGCCCAAAAAAGAAAATTAGCTGTTAATTTACCTATAGCCTTTGGGCCATCTAAGATGTAGGCATGCTTGTGAATCAAAACTGATTTGTGAACATTATTTAGAAAATTCGAGGTTAACTTGAATTAATCACCAAGACCCATGCTTTAAGGCAAAAAAAAATAATCGTTATGTGCTTCAGAAGGACAAAAAATACAATTTTAGTTGAACTTAACTATTACTTAAAGTTGGACTTAAAAAAAACAAGGCATTACCTTTCTTCCATATCCATACCTGCAGGTTTGTACCGAGGGATTTGTTCAAGCTACTCAAGTTACTTTTTTATTTTATGTTGACCCTAAATAAAAGTGTTTAAAAAAACACTTGAAATAAGTTTTTGCTGGGTTACCATTATGCAATAGCGTTAAATGCTAATTAATTGGGATTTTTTTTAAATGAACAGTGCTGGAGAACACAGTACAAATAAGGCTGCACTATAATATGTACATCCAGGTTAGTCAAGAATGTAAAAAATTCGTTGTCAACATAGAACTATAAAACATATCCTTGTGTTTTCCCAATACAACAAAAACTTGGTTTAACATTTAACAGATAAAATACTTATAGTACTACTATTGCTACTACAAATTGCAAGTTTATTTTTATAAGTTTTTTTTTTTTTTTTCATAAAAAAATCATGGCAAGTAAATTCCCCAGCCATTGGCAAAATGCTAATTTTGGGCCTTGTCACTTAGAATAACCATTTTGGTACCTTAAAGAACCTTTCACTTGGTTTTGTTTTTGACTTCTTTGAGTTTTTGTGTGCAGTAGATTTAAAAAATCTAAAAACCCTTTTCAACTTTTAATTATCCTTTTGTCAAATGGAAAGGCCACTTAAAATTGTGTTAAACTTCTTAGTAGAACCACAAATGCTACTGATGAACCTGTGTCCAAATAATGTCAAAATATTTCTAGTTTAATAGGAAATTCTAAATATAGTGAATGTAGCTCAGATTACTGTACTAAAATGTATGTGGCACTGGTGCTGTTACTTAATGAATTGACACTTATATATGAGTACACCCCATTTTGAAAATAAATATTGTTATCCATTACGAAGTGGATATAAACAATGTATTTTGGTGCATTTAAACAAAATAGTAATATATTTAATAAATATATTTATATTATAATGGCACTGTTCTTTAAAAAAAATCCCAATTAATTAGCATAATTAGCATATATATATATATATATATATATATATATATATATATATATATATATATATATATATATATATATTTACACAGGGTGTACTCATATATGCAGAAGATATATAAATACCTCTTGATTTGCTTCAAGACTATTCAGAAATTTTCTCTGAAGCACTAAAAGCCAGCCAGTAATATCTGTGTTTGTGTGTGTGTATAGATATGCCTCTGGCAGTATGACCCTCCAATATGCAGAAAATAGGAATTCTTAGATACGTTTCAAGTGGCTGTTTATGAACCTTTGACTTCAGGTTCAAACCCCTATTTATCATCCTATCAGTCTGTGGGGTCAGAATGTGTCCCGCTGCCTTTACTTGTAGCAGCCGCTTACTGAGGACTGTCATTTACAGAAATAGAGTCGGCTGCATAATGTCAGATTATGCCACCCCCCTCGTGTCACCACTCTAAAAGCTCTATTTATGACTCCATGAATCTATTTATGAGCCCATCTGAAAGTTTAAACTGTTGAAATGAATCATTTAAATGGTGCCAACATCTTGGCTCGATAGACGCCGAACGCTGGAACTATATCTCCAGAAGCATTAAAAGTCTTAGAGTTGAAAATTGAAAACGGTAAAGGAAGCCACTATATAACTCGTTCGACCCATGTTCCCAAGACACATTCTCTCCATAAATGAATCGAGCTCTAAAAATTGAGACGTGCAAACAACTTTCATGATCCAAACAGTAGCCGAAAGTATATAAACACACACACATGCACACAACCACACACATCCCTCACACACAAGCTGTGTGAGGGCTCTCAGTATATCCCCTATTCCATATTCTGTCATCTCCTCACCTTTTGCATTTCCATATGGAGAAGCAGAGACAGGGGAAGTGGGAAAAACCAATTTACCCAGTGAGCGACATCATCTGCCGGGGCGTTTATCTCTGACACACCACCCCTCGGTCCACTGTTGACAGTACATGATATTCCATTAATCTGCCTAATGAAAATTTAACCAGTGTTATAAACAAATAATTGGCCATTATCCTCTCAAAGATCCCGAATAAATTACTTGGGCCTTTCTTTTTTTCCTAGCAGAGGGAGGAGGGAGAGAGAGAGAGAGCTTTAGCGAGCGAGAGACGGCCGTCCTGATTGATGTCGGAATAAACGCGTAGGGTTCCCTCCGCCGCTGCGAGTGGGCTTCGGCTAAGCCTGTGATTGACTTAATGAGAGTCTTTGGGGTGAGTAAATGTTCCAAATTGCTCAGTCATTAGCTTTTGCGCGGCTGTCTGAAGATACCCCCGATCTGCTGCGCTGGGTCGACTCCTCTTGTACCAGTCCGCCTGCAATTACATTTTCATTTAGAGCAAACCTCTGAAGTCCGATAGCCAGGCCCCCTTTTCATTATGCTGGCCTTCTTTTTCCCTTTTTTTTTATCTAAATGGTGTGAAATGTCTCTTCATTTAGACCAATTAAAGTTGAAAAAGACGCCACTGTAATGAATTATCATACAAATTATTTACTTAATGCTGCCATCTCACTCGCTCTCTACTCTCATCTCGTCCGGCGCTTCCCATCAGGGATGCAGGGCATGGAGGGGGAGAGAGAGACAGAGAAAAAGAGAGAGTGAGACGGTGATAAGAGAGAAGTGCATTTGGCCTGCCGAGACCACATTAACGTCTCTCGGCCTTTTAGAGGATGCTCTTCGCAGACTGTGTTTTATGACTACAGTACGTGGGAAGCGATGAATATTACTCCACCATTGGAGAGGTGATGAGGACGAGGCATTGTATGAGCTGGGGAATATGAGGACATTAAAACTCATTTCAGGAATTTGATTTCAGTGCTCAACTAACCTCCTTTAATTAAGAAGCTTATGCTTTTAAATTAACTCCACTTGATTGATGGAGACAGACGTTGGCTGTCGGAAGCAGGGGAGAGGATATTCCTATATGTCTTCGGAGGCTTCGCAAACACTGTGACAGTTTGAGGCTATTACAGTCTTCACATCACTTACTCTTTTCACTGTCGTTCTCTGTAGATCTCGGACTAGGCGCTTCAGACCCTCAAGATTGACTATTTTTAAACAGCACTTTATCCTTGTGATTTATTTGGGGGCTGAGAAAGCCGAAGGCCTGTTTAAAAGTATTAGATTGAGACTTGAAGACATTTTCTGATCTAATGACGGTGATAAACAATGTAAAAATGTGATGATTACCTAAAAAAGTTAACCATTAGAAAGATGAGATAACCCATTTCACCATTCACATTAAAGAGCCCATATTATGGGTTTTCGAAACTGACCTTCCATTCAGTGTGTAACACAACTCAAAGTTAAATAAAACATCCAGCTGAGGTTTAAATCTGAAAGTGTGTTATGTTTAATACTATTCGTTCTTCAACAGAATAGTCTACTCAGAGTCGAATAAATAAATAATGTTGCGTTTGGATCTTTTGCTTGAATGTGTCGACGTCGGGGCGTTGCTAGGGTCGAAACCCCAAACCCCCCCCCCAAAAAAGAAGTTCTAATTTACCCCTCTAAAATATGAAGGTGATTTACTCTAATCCTAATAATAGGATTAACAATGGTTCAATAATAAATAAAGTTTTTTTTTTTTTTGATTTGACAGTCTTTTGTGAAGCTTTGTGTCTTGCAACACCAAAAAGGAAAAAAAAAACATTGATATATTAACCCTCTTCTCATTTACTAGTCTGTTAAGAGCCACATCGGACCTCTTGAGCCTCATATCTCCTCCTGATTTGCAGTTATATATATTTATCGGATACAAAACAATTCACAAAACAATTTGCTTAGATTTATCCTTGTTAAGAATTTAGATTGCACTTTAAGCTTTATTTTGCAAAATAAATAGTGAGATATTATGTACTCTCATCATGGTAAAGACAAAATAAATTAGTGATTAAAACTATTATGTCTGAAAATGTGTTGAACATTTTCTACGTTAAACACCACTATATTAGAAAGAGAATTAAAGTTTCACCGAAGGGCTAATGATGATTGTAAGAATCAGCTCTTGGGTAAAATCACATTTAAATTTTAGGGATTCGAATCTCAAGATTGAAACATGATTCACATAGAATTATTCAAAGCTCACACTTAACCTCCGTACACTTAACCAGCAAATAGAACGTTTAGTGTAAAGCAAAGCAAATTACACGTTAGATATACTTTAATGCTTAATTTTTTTAGACCATTTTAAGTTTAAATGTTGAAATGTTTAAAAGGAATAGGGTATGGTGGATAACTGGGAATAGAACACAACCAGGAACTATGCTTCTACAATAACTACAGCTATAGAGAAGCCGTTGCAAATGTATAAGTTTGCAATGCAGTTTATAATTGTTTGTTGGAACGATGTATTTGAGAAATGCCAGATCAGCTTGCAACCTCAGTTGACTAACAATGGTTGTGGGAAATGTATCCCTGGGTAAGCACTACGCGTGAAGAAACATGCATTCTTATTTGCCACATCTGTACAACTTCAGCACAGTCAGTCTTCTCAGTTAGAGCCAGTCAATTCTGCAACACACTTAATATTGATTTAAGGGGTGTTACTAATAATTCAATATTTAAAGACAAGTTAAAGAAATGGCTAAAAGCAAATCAAGTTTGTAATCATGTGTAATTCTTTTCTCTTGCTTTTTATAAAATTCTTATATATTTTGTCTTTTTTTGGTGTATGTAACTTTTATTTTAAGTGTAATATTGTGGTTTTTATGTAAGTTGACTTTTTAAAATCTGGCAGGGGGCAACAGAGGAAAATCAGCCCTTGTGGCTAGCTCTGTCTTACAGTTTTACTGTTGATTGATGACCATCTCTATGATGATTAATGAACATTTCTATGTGGAGTCTCCCAGTGTTTGCATGGGTTTCCTTTGGGTGCTTCAGTTTTCCCCACAGTCCAAAGACTGTGCGGTACAGGTAAATTGGGTTGGCTAAAATGTCAGTAGTGTATGTGTGTGAATGAGTGTGTATAGGTGTTTCACAGTGATAGGCTGCAGCTGGAAGGGCATCCACTGCGTAAAACTTATGCTAGATAAGTTAGCGGTTCATTCTGCTGTAGCAACCCCAGATTAATAAAGGGACTAAGCCGAAAAGAAAATGAATGAATGAATAATAAGCATTGTCCCTGTTAAATAAATTTCAAACAGGAGGTTAGTTCATTCATTTGAATCAATAAATATTTCTCCATTCATTATGTCCATCTTACATGAATTATTATGATCCATAAATCAAACAGTTCTGTTCTTCTATTCTTTTGAATCCAGTTTGATGTAAAGCTGGTTAACACTGGGCACCACTGATTGAGCTGAAGTGGCTTGTCACCATGGCGACAGCAGCTTCAGTGTCATGCCAAGCCTCTGTATACTAGGGGGTTTAGAGAGGGCACCACCAACGATTCCCTGCTCTAAAGCCCTAAATACTCCCATTCTACGGCTTACAACTTTATTCCAAACAAACCGCCTGCTTCATTCTCTGCACATACTGACAGATATAATTTCTGACTGGGGTTCCTTGGGCTATCACATAAAAATATCATAATAAACTTAGGCAAGTGGCACATCACAAATTTTACAGGAGGTGTCAAGCTGTTATTAGTTCTCCTGGGCAATAACCTTAAGTGCTGGGTGATTTGCACTAATCGCTATGAAATCAGCCACTGTGCTAAAGTGCCACTTCCGCCACTGCTTCTGCACAGCGTCTGTTCAGCATCAGCCTGTATTCATTCTGACAGCTAATAATACAAATGCCAGATCACTCCTGCAGCGAACACCCAACAGGGGCACCATTTTTCCACCGCTGAAAACACATCACTGGTCACCTATCGGCCTTTTGACGGTTTTTAAAAGCATGTTTTAAAATGTAAGAATGGAATTTAATGATTTCAAAATGCAGTGAAAAGGTTAACACGTTTAATGATCCTTGATGGACTGCAAACATCATGATTAACTGATTTTTACAAAGTAATAGAAAGTTTGGAGAAACATTAATTGAATATTATGTTATATTACACACCATTAACACCTGGTATTATTGCAAGATGCGTTTTCGCCAACCAGTGTAGTGTACATATCGATGAAGTTAAAATTCTTGAAGCTTGTCCTCTTTTGATTACTTAAAGAGATAAAGAGATAACTGAAAACAATTGAAATGCAGCACAGTGTAAGACCAAAAAAAAAAAAAAAAACAGATATTCCATCATTTACAACCTCATGACACTCTCATAGACTTTTTCTCAATATGCATTTTTCAACGATCATGTGTCCTCGTGTTCTCGTAAAATGTCATCATCAACTGCCAAAGTTCAGTTCTAAAACTCAAGACATAAGAATGGAGAACACGTGAAAGTTTGCGGATGTGTTCTTGATATCGAGGACGCATCAATGCAGACTTCATTAGGTCACAAAACTGGATAAAGTTGAGTTAATAAAGCATTTATTAAAATACAAATTAACTATTAGTATATGCCTGAATGATAACATAAATGTTTATTTGAATAGTTTATTAATTGCTTACTAACTCATTGTGAATGATCTTAAAAATCACCAACTACTCTTAAATACAAATTATTTGTAAATAATGCGGCACTGATAAATTTTTCATGACTAAATTAAGTAGCAAAGTATGAAAGTGCAATTATTAAGCAGATTTTAAACATGCTTTTAATTCAGGAATAGAGCATTTTTATCTGGAGTTTTAAACTGCTTACTAATGTCTATTAATGTAGAGGTAGAGCTTAACAAATAATCAATTCACTATTTGCTAATGCTTTAAAGATGATTCATAGTGTGTAGTTCTTAAAGTGTTACTAAAAGGAATTACAAATGTAATTGCATATAGTTATTAAAATGTATACAATGTCAAAAAAGATTACACTTTATAGTGGCACAGTGTAACTATAGATTTGAGAAATGGACACTAAATAAATACATGGCCATATGGTTGAAATGAGGGTTAGGTTTGGGCTTAGTTACATAATTGATTGGTATTGTTATTTCATGTAACATGTTACAAAGAAAACTGTAAAATAAAGTGCAGCCTGAAATTATTTATGTTCATAACTGTATAAATGTAGGGTGGTGCATGATATTGTTTTTTGGAAACCGATTGGACTGTTGGAAGATATTTCTTACAAAAAGAATGAAGACTGGCAAATTTTTGAAGGCAGAGGAATTCAATTTTCAATTCATCTTTATTTCTATAGCACTTTTACAATGTAGATTGTGTCAATGCAGAAACAAGCCAGTCCCGCATAGCCTCACCCAAAAGCCAGTCCATGTGACCAGAAGTGAAGAAAATTAATTTCAAGTGGGGAGCATTCCTGCCAACACTACCATATTTTTTGGGAGTCTCTTGTATTTCAGACAAATCTCCCGTCACCCTCCCATTTTGTTATTTCTCCTGGAAACTCCCATAATTTCACTCCCCTCCTTGTCCCCCGGTCCTCGATTTTTTGGTACAGTCTGTAACACCCCAGGGTCAACAACTAACCCCAACCCTAACCCTACAGTTACTAACTAACCCGGTTTTCAACAGTGTTGTTCCAGCCTGATCTCATGAGAAGAAGTATTTCACATTTTGTCAGTTTAGTGGCTAATTAGTACGAATTTGATTCGACAATTTCAAAAAGGAGGTGTGGCACCCTAAACCCAACTGTCATTGGGGGATGAGCAAATCGTACTAAACTGTATGAATTAGATTGTGCGAATTCATAAGAATTAGCAACTAAATCAAAAAATTACGAATTGCTGTGAGATTGTGTTGGTTATTTAGACACCTCACTCCCGAACAACAACCAATCCACCCCCTCTTCCCCAAGATTATGAGAACAAATAACTTTTTACAAAATTATACAACGTTTATAACAAACACTACCATATACATAAAAATAAGAAGAGTCTGTTTGTATTTAATTATTACTTTAACATAAAAAATTCTGAAATTCCAAATCAAATCTGATAAAGAGTATTGACCAAATATCATGTCTTTAGTCTGGTCAAATTGTTCTTGATTTGGTTAATGGAGTTTTGTCATGGGTGTCTAAACAGGATTCAGAAAAGTTGCCGGTAATCATGGCTAAGTCCCACCTAAACACTGTGTAATTAAATTGTTGACATGCATAATTGCTCACCAATTAGAAGCCTGATGCACTTGACTCTGCTTTCAGGGTCAGTCTGTAGGGTGGCGAGCATCCAGTCAAGCAGATGCGTGTTTGCACTACTGCGCAGAGCTGTCGTTGACGCCTCTTGATAGCAGTGCACATAAAGCAAGGCTGCATGCTGTCTGCAGCAGATGTATGCTAATTGTTAGCTGAGTGTGGACAACTGATCCAAAAGCAAACATCAGTCACACCGATGAACAAACACAAAGCTAGCTGTCTGAGGAGTGCTGTCTGTGTTGTTGTCATTCACATTAAGGTGTGGTGAGGCTTTATTTGAGTCTGTCGGCTCAGATTAGTAGGACTTTATGATTTATGAGGTTTTTGTAACAAACCCAAATTTGTGGTTTTTAGATTTCTATTTGGCGTGTACTAAACATTTGTCCTTGTTATTGTGCTATATGTGTTATTTGTAATTCATTTTTTGTGTACATTGTAAAAAAAAATCTAATTTGTAAATATGCCAAATATTACTGCAGGATGTATTATAGAAAAAACAAATTCAATCATTACTTCAGAATCTCACGTTTGATTCTGTGTCATGCATGCTTTGTGCGGGTGTTGACCACTACAGTATATCTTTTTAGTGTATATCCTTTTTAGCAATAATTTTGACCTCTAAACAAATTCTAATCAAATTATCCCAGCTTAATATATGTTTGTCCTTTGGGTTTTTCAAACATTTCACGTGTACAGATGGGATTGTTTGAATTGTTGGTATTAGCACTTTATTTTACAATGTATCATTTACTTTAGTACTTTATTATGCATACTATGCTTAATTATATGTTAGTAAATTATGCATAATTACATAAGTTCACTGACTAATAAGCCCTTTAATCCAATATGTTGCTTTAACCCGATCTCATAAGAATACACTTTCCTATTAATTCATATGATTTTCGTTATATGAAAATGTCTCATTTTTAAAGAGCCCATATTATACATGAAATAGGGTCATATCCTGGTTGTAAGGGTCTCCAACAACAGTCTAATATGCATGCAAGGTCAAAAAACACTTTCATGGTCTTATAATCTGCATTTATTTTTACCTAATTATCCCAGCGACTCCTGTATGAATCGTCCAGTGATTCATTTGTTCCCAAACCCCTCCTTAGCGCGGAGCTAATCTGCGCTGATTGGACCGATGACAGTCTGTCGCGATTGGTCGACTGCCTTCAGTCAGAGAGGGAAATGGCCAATAGCTAATCAGCAATTTAAAAAGTAATCACAGTTCATACACGCTCGATAGTGCAGACGTGGATTTTAGCTGCCACACTATGGCGAGTGGATAGTGCCACGGATAACCGAACGAAGGAGACAGTCGTGTACTGGCCATACCACACACACACAAAAACACACACACACCTCCGGATGACAACGCTCCCGCTTCCGCCCGCACCCGCCAGGTTTTAGCCTGAGAACCCGCTCCGTTTTCTGCCCGCCGCGCCCGGTCCCGCTAGAGCGGAGAACACAACCAAAAATCACCCAGTATACAGTCCAGACAGCCAAGCTGTCGTTCGTTCGCTCGCTCGCTCTCTCTCTCTCTCTCTCTCTCTCTCTCTCTCTCTCTCTCTCTCTCATACGCGCGCGTGCGCACTAACACACACACAAGCACCACGCAGACTCTCTCTTTCTAATTCGCATAGCAATATCCGTGATATTGCTAGACAGCCCGCTCCCGTCCCAAATTAAACCCGTTACCGACCGCTCCCGCGATTTATTCGGAAATTTATTCCCGCGGCTGTCCCCGCGCCAGATTTCTGCGGCGCGGGAATAAATTTCCGAATAAATCGCGGGAGCAGAACTCTAGCACGGAGCTCCATAAACAAACAGCACGCGTCGCGTTTTTAACGTGACTTTGCACGCGATAAGATAAAATATCCAGTTAACCTGATACAGTACACGCGGTTACAAGTAACAAATCACAACTAAATACATTTGCAAGCTAGAGTCAACGAGGCAACAACTTTAACCGCACGTACTTACACTTGAGAAATGGAAGAAACCCATCCTGATGTCCATCAGTAAGTTACTGATCCTTCCTTTAACAAACGCAGATGAAGTATTCTTTGTAGCATGTAGCTTCCAGAAGTTTCCAGTAGTTTCCAACTGCTTGGCTATAATGCTGAGGTTTCATCTTTGGGTAGAGACTCAATATATCCATCTGCAATGTGACTTCAATCGACCGGCATGTTTGTGTGCGTGTGTTTGTGGGTGTGCGTGTGTTTGTGGGTGTGTGTGTGTGTGTCTGGGTTACTGCGTCAGAGGGCGGGGCCTCAGGTTTGAAATCTCCCGGGTTTGCGCGTGCACGTGAAAAACTTTGTTTCGTTCGTACGTCATGGCGAAACACCTAATGAGTCGGTATCAAGGCGACTCGTTTGAAGCACTATGAATCGACTCTTTTATAGATGAATCAACAGTTTTAAACACTGTATTCTTACAGATTTAAGCCTTAGCTGGATACTTCACTTCACTTAGAGCTGTGTTACACACTACATGGAGGGGAATTTTCAAAAACCCATAATATGGGCTCTTTAAAAGGAGGTGTGACACCAAAACCTTGTCATTTGTGGATAAGCAAATTGTGCTTAAATGTATGCATTAGATCTTACAAATTCATGTGAATTAGCCACTAAATCTAAAAAAAATACTAATTGGCATGAGAGCGTTGTTTTTTTTTTTGGTTGTCAAAGAGAAAACAAAAGACAAAAATGGCTTTACAATGTTCAATATTTGGCACATAAGTATACGAACAAATATAATGTAATCTAAACATGTTCAACTTACTTATGAAGCTTATTGCATATAATACTATTACTGTTCTTCACAATATATGGTAAAAATGTGGGAAAATGTGGAGAAATAAATCTACATTAAAAAGACAAAATGGTTTTACATTTTACAACAACAAATCATCATTTAGTATTGTTAAGAAAAATCACTAATAAAAATACAAACACATATAAAAAGTCTTTATATATATGATGTTTATCTCTGGTCTATTAAAGGTTCCACAGAATGAAAAATTGCATAGGCATGGATGAATGACTGGAAAGCCATATATATAGATTAAAATGCCTCATTTAAATCTTAAATCCTCATTTAAATCTTCACAAACGACCACTGAAAAATAGGAAAATAAGACCATAACATCGAATGTGATGTTACACTCAGGATAAGTAATATGTAGGCTAAATATTATTAATCTAAATCCCTTTAAATGGATAGTCTGTGCCTTGAACAGCATTTGATTCTGGAAACAGGGGCGATTCCCTGCCATTACAAGCTCTTACCTCGACTTCTTGACTGTTAAAGCTATTGACTGTCGATAATTTTGATTTTAAAGCTTGACTTTTCTGTAGTTATTTTTTGTACTAATACAGCAGCAATGCAGGTGCAATGATATTACGCAATGCCTGATAATCAGCTTTTTTCAATAAGTATAACCAATGTGATTACCTGTTTGCACAGGGAGCGTTGCTTAAAATCATGGAGACATTTGTGAAAAATGATTCTCACATATTTACATATTTACTTTGGTGCAGATAAGAACCATATCTATTTGAACCAGAATACACAAAAGTTAGATGATTTTCAGGCACTGCATAATTGAACCTGCTTGGCACGGCAACAAAGTTCCTTAATTATTATGTAAAGAGAGTATACTGTCCTATACTCTCAGAAATAAAGGTACAGGAGCTGTCACTGGGGCAGTACCTTTTCAAAAGATACATATTTGCACCCAAAGAGTCCACAGTGGTTCCTAAAAGGTGCATATTAGTACCCAAATATACATAAAAAGTACTTTTGAAGTTCTGTTGTGGACCCTTTAGGTACAAATATGTACTGTCTAAAAGGGGAATGCCACAGTGACAGCTCCTGTACCTTTATTTCTGAGAGTGTAGAAACAGCAACTTTTTTTTGTGAGCGTCGAGGAAAATTGAAATCAAGTCAGCTTTATAGTAATAAGTTATGATGCGGTTCGACGGCAAGCAATCAGAATGTACTGTAGAGGTCCACCGCTTGAGAGGAGTCCAGAGAACACAGTCACTGTAAACTTTTGACTACAGTTGTTTCCAAAGGTTTAATATTGCGGTGGCCGGATTTACAATTACTTGCAATGTTTTCTTAGAGGAACATACAGTTGAAGTCAAAATTATAGCTCCCCTTTTAATTTTTTTCTTTTTTAAATATTTCTCAAATAATGTTTAGCAGAGCAAGGAAATTTTCACAGTATATCTGATAATATTATATATATAATATTATAATATAAAAATATATAATAATATATAATTTCCCAGAGATGGGTTGCGGCTGGAAGGGCATCCGCTGCATAAAAACTTGCTGGATAAGTTGGCGGTTCATTCCGCTGTGGCGACCCCAGATTAATAAAGGGACTAAGCCGACAAGAAAATGAATGAATGAATGAATGAATAAATAAAATAAAACTCTACACTACATAGCTACACACACAGTCCTGTAATCCATGATTGTTATTTTAGTTGCACTTGCACATACAGTACCAATAGATGTAATACGAGTGCACAAAATTGAGTTTTGTAGTTAGTTTCCTTTTCAATAGCCATGAAAAGTTAGCGTCTTTAAGCGTCCAAACCGCATCCATAAATTCTGCATCATGTTTTCCTAGTTTTGCTGAAAATAGCGCTCCCTTTCTGTGTAAAAATGTCAAACTTCTTCACTTGTTTAGTCTGCTTAAACCCTGCTTTTGCAGGCCTCATTTTTGAGTACCGCGCCCACATCTCAACATCCAATCAAAATTCTACAATGAAACTCAACCCTTTATTCTTTTTAAGCCACGTCACAAAAGCAGATGGTTTATGACTTCCGTTTCATCACGACTCACCAGTACATCCGTAGTCATCTCCCAGAAGAGCTTCCCGAGCACATGCACATGATTTCTGTCATGAGTAGTTTGGTGTATTTATAACTGCACGCACAGCAGAGTTACATAATTTCGCTTGGCAGATCACATCAGAATTAAAAGCTTTTGTAAACCTGTGTGATCAAATTACTCCCCTGCAATCCTATAACAATGCTTTTGTTTTTCCCCCGTGCTAATGAGCAAGCTCACCTCCGAAATCAATTTTAAAAAGTCTGCCGTAGCCTTTGAATGAAGACGAGTAGAACCATTAATTAAAAGTGGAACAGGTTCTTATTTTAGTGGAAAGTGGAAAAATCGCGAGCCTTTGTTGAGGAAAGCCCAGGAGCCAGGCTTTCATTAGCCTACATGCATGGCAGAAGCAATTCATCAACCGTAATTTTCTCTCAATGGGGAAAAAAGAAGGGGATGAACCTCAGTATGCTATTTATGGCGTTCGTCGGAAGTGGGAAAACAGTAATGTGATTAACAGTTATCTACAACATGTTTGAAATGGCCCCTCCTGCAAGTGTTTGGGTCTAGATTAAAAAATAGACTGCAGCAGAAAGAAAGAGAGAGAGAGACAGAGAGAGAGAGAGAGAGAGAGAGAGAGAGAGAGAGAGAGGGAGAGAGAGAGAGAGAGAGAGAGAGAGAGAGAGAGAGAGAGAGAGAGAGGAAGATTGCTTGATATTAAAAAAAAAAAAAAAAAAACTGCTTTGCTGTGCAGCACTGTAGCACATTGATGGAGATATTCCTTCTCACTTTTTTTTTTATTTCCCAACGCATTCTGTGTCACATTAAAAGCGGATTTTTTTCTTCCACCCCCCTTCTCTAAATATCTGTATTTAAATGTGTCTGTCCCTCAACGAAGGCGCGACGAGCGGAGTGTCTGCCTTTGTCCTGCACCAGAGTATCTCCACGACATATGAACTGCTTTTAGGATTAGCTGAGTGCAGATTTATTTAATGCAACCTCGTGGAGTATTGTTGAAAATCTATTTTGGGAAACGCAGGGCTTGCCAAGCTCTAAGCCTGGTAATATATGCCTGCTACAGTTTAAGAGACTGGGTTCAGGCACCCTCTTTATGCCGGGATCATATGGTTCATGCATAACCATTCAGTTTTTTTTTATAATATCGCTGATAGGACACTGTGCGAAATATCCCCCTAATGCAATCCCTCCGGTAACTTGTTTGTCCTGTCTGTTTAAATATTTGGTATGCTGAAAATGTTTGAGATGTTCGGTTGATACGATACTGTGCATGCATATGCATCGTGGGGTGTTTAAGAGACGTGGCTGTACTGCAAACAAAAGACAAAAACACATGTGAGAAAAAACAAAGGACAAGTTGTTTTATGAAAAATATGTATTTTGAAGTAAAAGGCTCAATATTTGGCATTGGTTTGTAAAAATAGAATTTAATAGAAACACATTCAAATTTTTAATGATAGCAAGATAGTCCTATTGTTCTTCATCAAATATGGTGAAAATGTGTGAAATGTTGACTAAATTCTACACTAAGAAACTAAATGGTACATTTGTCCACAATTTACAAAAAAAAAAAAAAAAGTCTTTAAATTGAAGCAAACAAACACAATATTCACTGTTATTTTGTAATCTCAGCTTCATAAGAATGAACACACTGTAAAAATAAAATACAGGTTTTCCACAAGTTACTGTAATTTTTCACAGTAAAATACATTAGTATCACTTTACAGGATTTAACTGTAAGTATTCAGAGTAATATTCAGAGTAGTATTGCAATCCACAAAGCAGATTTTTCCATCCTTATATTAGCAAAAGAAGATTCTGACACACCCTAAAAGCGTTTGCACCCTGCGCTTTGCACTTTGCGCATGGACTGTCAAAGTAGAGCCCATAGAGCGCCAAGCGACACACAGAATCACTCTCTCATTCTCACACACACACATACACACACACACACACACACACACACACACACACACACACAGCATCCACGTGGATGCACACATGCTCGCTCGCTCGGGAGTGATATTGTTAGACCGTGTGCCAGCTCCGTTTAAATTACACCGAGTTATCGACCACTCCTGCCATTTATTTGGAAATGTATTCCCGCACCACAAGAAATCTGGTCAGCTCCAGATTTGGAGAAAGAGGTCTCCAGAATGCAGACCTCTAATTCGTGTTTACCACGTCTCCCTTCTCGTTCGGTCGAAACCGGAAATATTGCCAAACTACAGGTCACTTGGTGCACGACTCGCCGCTATCCCTCTCTCTCTCTCTCTCGCTCTCTCTCTCTCCTGATGACAATCACGCATATGCATATGTAGGCAATAACGTTAAATATTTAATACTTGTCTCCTATTTAAGTGCATTGTTTTTTATGACGGTATAACAGCATTGAAACTAACACCTTTGCTATTTAGATGCCGCAGTATACCATAGTACCGTATTACCGCCCAAGCCTACATTATTCCTTAAAAATGTCAAATAACAATATTCTTAAAGATGTGTAATGTGTAAAATTAAAAGTGTAAAGTATTAAATAATAAAAATTTGTTTAATTAAATAAATTGTCAAGAAAAAAATTAATTAGAAGCACAGCAATATGCCAATGCTAATTATTGGGTTTATTGAACCCCCCCCCCCCCCCCCCCACCCCCCATTAAAGTTTGATTCCCCCTGAAGGACATCAAAACAGCATGCATGGGGGTCAGCCCTCTAAATAGTGAGGAATAGTTTGCTCTTATCTGTATCTTAAATACTACTAATTAAAATAATAGATAATATAAATATACATTTGACCACTCCTATTAAAAGATTTACCATTGTAAATTTCATCAATCAGCCTACGCCAATAGATATGGAAAGCGTTTACAAGACACTTTTCTTGTAAAATAGGTATTTTTTTTACATATAACCTAAAAGTAAAGTAAAATAAGAATCCTATATTATAGAGGTTGACTATTGTAGCGGTTGACCTTAAATAGCTAATCCGAGAATATTGTATGTCAGAATACATGAAAATATCCCACAAAACACTGAAAACTCAAAAATGTATTATTATTAAAGTATTTCATTTAAATAAATACATACATTTAATTAACCGAAAAATTTATTAAACTAAATAACATTACGAAAAAGTTGACGTCCCTGAAACTGAACTGCATTTGTCAAACAGAACCTTAATAAAGTCCTATGACATGTTTCTTTAAACCGTTTAATATATCGATCTGAAATCTCCCCTGAAATGGCAAAACATGCACATCACCAGCATGAGTCGAACACAATGAAACTGAATGCAAACCCTCAGAAAAAGCATTCCCCCAACTACATGTCCCATGAAGCGTCGGGATGAGGCGTTTGGGCTCATTCTCCACACAGTGTAATGTGGGCACGGTGACAGCAGACAGACAATAGCGGGCCGCCGGGGGGAACACAGCGCCACACAAAGGCGGAGGACATGAGCTTTGCACGCAAGACACGCTAAACCCGACGGCTTTATCACAAGTGTGAAAGACAGGGGCCAGACTTCAAACGTGATTTTCCTCAGCGTGACGAAAGCACTCTTCAAACATCGCCCGTACCTCTCTCTCCTACTGCCCGTGTAGAGCTGGTGAAAACCGGCCATTTCTGCTGAAAAAAAGCTGTGTGCTTGACAATGAGGAGAGAGTGGGCTTAGAAGTGGAGTGAGGGCTTTGTGCCGTGCGTTTGGGTATGTTAAAATAATGCTGTTGATTGTATTCCTGTAAATAGTTTTTGCACCATTTATATTAAATGGTGAACTGACAATTCTGTAATTTATTTTACCTAATTTTGTTATAAATCTGAGTTTATTTCTCTAGTTGGAAAGGGTAAAAGGGTCTAACTATATTGCAGGATTATTATAAATCATATTTCTGTCATTTTTTTTTCAAATCATTTTCCTTTAAAATATCTGCTTTGCAGAATAAAAAAAATGTTTGTGGAAAGAAATTAAACAAATACCAATAGGTGTTTCATATGTGAATTATCCCTGTGAAAATGTTTGGAGAAAAAGAAAAAGAGAAAACAAAAATAACTGTTTAAATAAAACAAGTGTATATTATGTTATATTATATTATATTATATTATATTATATTATATTATATTATATTATATTATATTATATTATTCATTCACTTGTCGGCTAAGTCTCTTTAATTATCCAGGGTCGCCACAGCAGAATGAACCACCAACTTATCCAGCAAGTTTTTAGGCAGCGGATGCCCTTCCAGCTGCAACTCATCTCTGGGAAACATCCACACACACATTCACACACACACTCATACACTACGGACAATTTAGCCTACCCAATTCACCTGTACCGCATGTCTTTGGACTGTGGGGGAAACCGGAGCACCGGGAGGAAACCCATGCGAAGGCAGGGAGAACATGCAAACTCCACACAGAAATGGCAACTGAGCCAAGGTTCGAACCAGCGACCCAGCGACCTTCTTGCTGTGAGGCGACAGCACTACCTACTGTATCACTGCCTCGCCTATATTAATTTATATTATATTATATTATATTATATTATATTATATTATATTATATTATATTATATTATATTATATTATTTTATATTATATTATATTATATTATATTATATTATATTATAATAAAATTCATTCAGGGCGAGGCAGTGGCAGTCCTCTCTCTCTCTCTCTCTCTCTCTCTCTCTCTCTCTCTCTCTCTCTCTCTCTTTCTCTCTCTATATATATATATATATATATATATATATGATACTTTATGTATTCATTTTATTGAATTGTATTGTTATTCATCTTTATACTATTGATTTTCAATAGTTTATTTTAATCTAATTTGTGTATATTATAATTTTATTTAATATACTTACAGTATATATGCTACTTTCTGAAAAAGAGAGAAAAGGATCTTTATTTCTTTTATAAATATATTTTTCCAAAGCAATGATTGACTCTGAATGTTTATAGGCCACAACACTAACATAATTATAGCCAAGCATTGCAATGACAAAAGGATTTAAGAATTTTGTGATATAATGATCAGTAGATATGCATAGGGATACACACTCACCAGCCATTTTATTAAGTACACCTGTCCAACTGCTCATAAATTCACATTTCTAATCAGCCAATCACATGGCAGCAACTCAGTGCGTTTAGGTATGTAGGCATGGTCAAGATGATCTGCTGCGGTTTAAACTGAGCATCGGAATGGGGAAAAAAGATGATTTAAGTGACTTTGAATATGGCGTGGTTGTTGGTGCCATACAGGCTGGTCTGAATATTTTAGAAACTGCTGATCTATTGGGATTTTTACACACAACCATTTCTAGAATTTACAGAGAATGGTCTGAAAAAGAGAATTTATCCAGTGAGTGGCAGTTTTTTGGGCGCAAATGCCTTGTCGATGCCAGAGGTCAGAGGAGAATGGCCACACTGGTTCCAGCTGATAAAAAGGCAACAGTAATTCAAAAAACCACTCGTTACAACTGAGGTAAGCAGAAGAGCAACTCTGAACGCACAACATGTCCAACTTTGAGGAGGATGGGCTACAGCTGCAGAAGACCACTGGGTGCCACTCCTGTCATGAAACCTAGGCTGCAATTCGCACAGGCTCACCAAAATTAGACAATAAAAGATTGGAAAAATGTTGCCTGGTCTGATGAGTCTTGATTTCTGCTCAACATTCGGATGGTCGCGTCAGAATATGGTGTCAACAATATGAAAGTGATTGCGTTGTGTAAATAAATATTCACTAATAATACACTAATAAAGTGGCCGGTGAATGTATATTCTTTTATAAAGGTAAATTAATCTAAAAATATATTTATTGCGTAGTTAATGCAAACCTCAGTTGTCCTTAATCAAAAACACCATCATGTCCATTTTAAGCAGAAATTAAAAAAACATTTCCCTTCCATAACTTATTTGTCATAAACATATGTTTTATGTCTGTAATCCTGGATCTCAAACTTTTTTCTTCTATGCTACTCATTACTATAGCAAACAAAGGTACTCAACAAGCAATTTCCAGGATCACCAGTACCTCATCCTTAAAAACAAGTGCTCTAAGCGTCCCTCATTATATTAGCTTTAATTTCACCGACTTCAAGGGGAGCTCGAGGCTTGTCAAAATATCTGCTCTCTGGCTAGGAAGCACACAAAGTTCAATCAATTAGTTCGTGATTATTATTACTACTGTTGTTATTACTAGTCCCACTAGCCAGACTGTTATGGTAACCCCAAACACAGCCCATAATACTAATCCTCACCCTCTCCATGACCCTAACCTTTACACCTTTTAATCAAAATCATATTTTGCAGAGAAGGGCAAAATATTGACATGTTATTTCTTGATGTGTTCAGTGGGAGGATTGTGGCCAATGTTCTGGGAACGAAAGCCTTTTTTTAAGCATTTGCTTTTTTTCCTTGCATTTTTTTGTCATTCAGTATTCACAAGGCTATTAGGGTTGGAGAAAATTAGAAGAAGAAAGAGAGTGGTTGTAGATGGGCTGTTTTGGGTGTGTTTCTCTATGTTTTATTGACATCATCCATGTACGCAGCTGTCTTTAAAGAGTTATTTAGCATTGTCTAACTCTCAAAACTTGTGGTATGAAGTGCAATATTAATATTCAACAGAAACAGGAAGTGGTGGCTTTGAGCATGGCTGAAACAGACAGATCTGTTGTCTTGTCAGTCTGTTTTTATACTTGGCCACTTTGCGCAAATAAATAAAGTTTGTGGAAAAAAACACAAATGAAGAAAGTAATCATACACTATATTCTTAAAAAAATATCTAAACAGTTCTAAATTCAGATCTGTTTACTTGGAAACAAAATACTTTAGATATTCTTGTTTTTTTGTAACATTTGTCAAAATAAAGAGTATTTGCTTACAAAATAAGAAAAATCTTCCAGTGCAGTAAGAAAATAAGTCTTATTTTGAATAAATGAATGGAAAAATATGCATAAAAGATGGAAGAATTAAACTAATAATTTTTTAATTAATAGATAAATGAATGTACAGAAGAATACATAAATAAATTGTGTGTGTGTGTGCGTGTGTGTGCGTGTGTGTGTGTGTGTGTGTGTGTGTGTGTGTGTGTGTGTGTGTGTGTGTCTGTGTGTGTGTGTGTGTGTGGTGTGTGTATTGAGCCCGATCACACGGTTTCAGACTTGATCGGAATCGGATGTTAGCTCCCGATCAGGACTCAAATATATATATATATTCAACAGCAATGCATATGGCGTGACATCACTTTGTTGCAGAGATGCTACTGGGTAATGCCATCAAAGTAGAACACGAAAGCAGCTTGAAGCAGAAAGCTTGAGTATGTCTGTGGTCTGAAGGTATTATAAAGTTGATGAAGACAACATTGACATAGCAAACTGTGACATGTAAATGTGGGATTGCAAAAGGCTTTATTAATAAAACAAATAATAAAGATTTTAAAAAAGTGGACAAGTGAAAACAATTGGATGGATGGAGGAAGGAAGGAAAACAATGATATTATTAAATAGTGTGGGATGGATGAACATTTACAGATGAATAAAATGTAAAAATTATCAAAGAAATAGGTTGATGGATGAAATAGAGAGAAGTAAAAATATGTACAGATGGATGAACGATGTAGAAAATGGATGGACGTAATGTTGTATAGACAGATGAATAATTGATGTAAATGTGGATGGATGATTTCATGGACTGAACAAAAAATACATAAAAAAACAGATGGAAGTTTGAAAAAAATATAGAAACATTTTAGATGGTTTATAGATTATTAAATAGAAAGATTAAAATTGTAAAAAATGATGAATGGATAAAAGACATAAAAAATGGATGATTGAAAGAGATATATTAAAATTTAAGGAATGAAATTAAAGATAAGATAACATTAAATACTGATGGATGGATAAAAACATGTATAAAAGCTGAAAAACAGATTGATGGATGGACATACAGAGGAAAAAAAATAAAAGAAAAGGATGGACATATGGATTAACAATGTAGAAAATAGAAGAAAATCCACGGATGATAAAAGTGGATCAATGCAAGGATGGACAGCTGGAAAAAATATTAAATTTTTTTTAATAAGAACAGATATGTGTCAGCACTGCAGTGTCTCAAACTTTGCTTATGTTTGCTGAAGATGAACGAATATATGAAATATTAACCAATATATCAAAAATGAATACTATGCATGTATATAAACTTATAAATAAATAAGTAATTTAGCTTCTTAAGTAAATGTAATGTGATTTAAACATATTTAAAAATGTGTTTCAAAAAAAATAATAACATCATCTATTTGTTGTTCAGACCAGACACCATGATATAGACAGCCACTAGAAGCGTCTCGATGAGCAAACACAACAGAGAAGACAAAGATATTTCCTATGCAAAGCTCTCACACAATGTCATGTGTGATAGCGAATAAGCCTGTCCAAGTCACATGCACATAGAGGGGGTCTGGACGGCGGGTGGGGGGATGTGCTGAATCGAGGTCGGCTGGGCTGCATCTTTGATTCGGTTGATCCCGGATCTCCGAGTATTGCGGGTGACACAAAGCAGAGCTCGGCTTTGGGCTAATCTCATTACAAAACTTACCAACAGATGAAAAAAAAAAATGAGGAGAGAGAGAAAGGGGGAAGCCTCACAAACCACACCATGCCAGAGCAGTGGCTCACAGAGGCAGGTGTAATGTTACCAAATTAGCCTCTAAACGGTAAAAAGGAGATTATTGCAAATGTCCCGGCTAGCCAGAGCTTGGAGCCCCAAGGGGAGACTCAAATTAGAGGGGACCCTGAGGACTCTGTCCCACAGCAGATACACTGACTGGTGGATGAATGAATGAAGGTGATGCGGAGGAGTACAGTGTGATGGACTTTAGTTAACTCACTGTAGATTGATTAAAGGTAATGATAGTTGGTGTAAATGTGGATGGTTTGATGAACAAAAATATGCAAATATGAATGAATGTATGGATAGGGTCAAATTTGGATGGTCGTTTGGATGGATAAATGATGTAATATTGGATGGATGGAAAATTGGAAGAATGAAAAGTTACAGTTGATGAATGGATGAATAGATGAACCAAATAGATTGATTGATGAACAGATGGATGAAAAACATCAGTGGATGAATGGATTGAAGATGGATTTGGGAAAATATGGATGAAAAATATGGTTTAATGGATAGATGAAAATATAAAATGGATGGATGGATAGATGCACGGATGGAAAAATAAAGAGATCAAATGGATGGATTATATAGATGTAATTTTGGATGAATGAATGAACAAAAATTACAAATAGATGGAAGAATGAAAAGCATGGATGAATGGATAAAAAGATTAACAGTGTACCTGTGTGGGTGACCAGATTAATAAAAAGATCAGTAAGATGAATGGGTGGGTTTAAGATGGATGGATACAAATATAACAAATAGAAGAATGAAAAGATGTAAAAATGACCGAACGAATGAAACAACAAATGGATGTATGAACAGATAAATAAAGATTACTTGGATAGATGAATGGTTGAATAAGATAAATGGGTGGATGAATGAAAAGATGTATATATGGATTAATGAATGGATAAGATTAATGTATGGGATGATGGAAAAATATGTAAAAAAATTGATGAACAGATGGAAAAGATATGATGATGAATGGATGGATAAATATATAACAAATGGATGTAGGAATAAAAAGTTGTACAAATAAACGAATGGATAAAATGAAAATATTCATGCACTTATTTTCTTTTCGGCTTAGTCCCTTTATTAATCTGTGGTTGTCACAGCGGAATGAACCGCCAACTTAACCAGCATATGTTTTACGCAGTAGATCTTCTTCCAGCTGTAACCCATCACTGGGAAACATCCATACACTCATTCACACACATACACTACACTGTAAAAAATGTCTGTGATTTTAACAGTAAAAGTCAGTACAAACTACAGTGAAAACCTGTTAAATAATTAACAGCTCATTTCAGTACAAAATATGGAAAATAGCTGTAACAGATCTAACCTTTGTTTTCAAGAAACTAACCAGAGTGTCTGAAATCTCACCACACACCCTCATTCACTAGTCCCTGAATTAGTCAATTAGTTTAGTCCACTAGACAGAGTGAATGACCACAAATAAGTGAATTGATGAACACCTGCAGCTAACAAGCACAATCACTGGAGGACAGAACAAGAAATAAAACCACAGACACAGCCTCACACCAAGCCAACTGAATTAAAACAGAGGATTATACAACTCCATTAAATAACAGCATTAGCTGCTTCACTGATTACAGTTTGACTTCAGTTCTGTCATATCTGCAAGAATATTTGATAATTAACAAAGGTTTATATTTCTTTATTGAAAATGTTTCATTTGACCTCACCATCATGGAGATCAGAGGCTGCTTTAGTTGGGCTTTTGAACCTTTACTCTTCTATCTTAATGGTTTTCTGTCTGTTATTGACAGCGTTTCTGAACCTCATCAGTTATAGCAAGAAAAGCAACGCAAACCTTCATGTACTTAATACATAATTAATTTAGCAAGTCACAAAAATAAAATGCAAACTATATTATTTAATTGGTGTTATTTGGGACAGTAGTGCAGCTTCAAGAATGGTCGACAAACAATTTTAAAGGAATTGACAATTATAGTTTCATGCAGAAAGCTTCAACATCTTATTTAAGACACACAGACATCAAGAATCAGGATATGAACCTCAACCATGGTTGCTAAAAAAAAAAGCTGCATAATTAAATCATTCCGCAATGCATGCTGGGTACCAGCATAGTACAAAACTCCCAGCATGCATTGCATCATGAATAAATTAGGCAGCTTTATGCTCTTAACATTTTTTTCTTTTCTTTATTTTATGTTGTTTTTGGGGTGTAATATTCAGTAGATTGTTTTGCATTGTTCTGTGTTGTTTTTTATTTGATTTAAATTATTTGTTTGTCACCATTATTGAGATCCAAAGGCTAATTGTTGATGTCTGTGTTTTTTCAAGTTCTGCCATTGTTCAAATATTCTCATTGTGAATGGTGTATTGACACCTGTTAAACTGTCAATGATTGCTGAAGCTTCACTGGTTTCATTTACATTTATTACTCAATTCTTACATTTAACATAACAGTCAACAAGAATGACTTAGATATGATAGATAATCTCATCAGACATTATTTTATTTTGGCTCTTCATGCTATACAAGTAGTACGACTACACAATTTATTATAGCAGCCAAAAGAAAACTATCTTGAAACAAGAAGTTGAAAAATCAGACTTAAGCAGACTCTGTCCTCCATCATGGTGACTTCAAATGAACAACAGAAATTTCATGAAAAGCTTTCGTTCACGTGACAGAAATAAAGTCAAAGTTCAGTAATAAATTAAGCTCCTGATGTTAGTGGAGTTGTTTAATGATCTCTGTTGAGATCTTGAAAAAATAAAAGTTTTATTGTGTAATTATTTTTTTCATTAATTATTTTGTTATTATTTAGAGTTTTATTTTCAGTTGATTTCATCTTTAAATTTGGCTGTAATTTGTGTTATTTGGTCTTGTTGTTCTTTCCTTCAGTGATTCTGCTGTTAGCAGTTGTTCATCAATAACTATTAATCCTCCTTTAATTAGACACTTTATTGTCTCATTAATTTCATCACTGCCTGAGTGTTCAACCCTCTGTAGTGAGGACACTAGTGAGGATTTTGCTCTGCGATTTAAGGGGTTAAATGTGTTCGACGAAAAATACAGACTGTGGAATGTATTTTTAACAGAAATATTCTGTAGATTGAATTTATGAACGTAAAATGTTAAAAACGGTAGATTACTGGCAACCACAGCTGCCTGTATTTTTTGTAACATCAAGAAAAACAACAGCAAAATACTGTAAAACATTTTTGTGGCACCATTGTGGAGGATAGTAGCATCTGTGTGCAAGTCCAAGATGAACTCATAAAGTCTGTTGTTATGCTGCATCTTCTTTTGTTTAAATGTAACTGTGTAGTTACTAATGCAGTGAAAGTCTGTTTGTTAATTAAAGTCACATTTGGGCACAATAATGCATTTAATGACTTTACATTATTTAAAAAGTTTTTTAGTGAACTGATGTACAATGGTTCTCAATATCAATATGCTCAGATATATTACTTAGACATTTAAAATATTGATTTTAATGCCAGTAAATGCCAATTAAAATGTAGTTGCTTAATGCAAATATAAATAATTAACTCAAAGTTTTGTAAATTATCATTGCATCAGTTAATGAATAAAAATTTTTCTTGTTAAAAATACAAAATCTTTCTGTTAAAACAATTTTACAGAAAAATTCTGTATTTTTTACAAAAAATTTCTGGCAACCATAGCTGCCAGTATTTTTCCGTAAATTGTACAGAATTTTTTTTACAGTGTACGTGAAGTTTCACAAAATAATTTCAAGAGGACCACGTGATATGATTGACTCCAGCTGGTCTCTCATCTACAATCATTAGTTAGCCAATCAGATTAATCCAAACTCACTAAAAGTGGCCTAGCAAAAATTACTCCCTTATCTTCATTTTCCTGAAGAAACCCCCCATCCACCCCTTCTCCCCCTTCCTTTCCCACAGGGAGTCTCTAAAACTACCTGATTCGCTCTTACCCTTACATGCTTGATCGACCAGGCGGGAGCCCTGGGCTCAATTTTCTCTGAGCTCAGGCTTCTCTCCCAGGACAGCATGCCAAACCTGCTAACATTTGTAAAAACAGTATCTAAGTGTGAACTCTTAAAGAACAATTTAGCTTACCTAATTCACCTATACCGCATGTCTTTGGAGTGTGGGGGAAACCGGAGCACACGGAGGAAACCCGTACAAACTCTGGGAGAACATGCAAACTCTACACAGAAACGCCAACAGACCCAGCCAGGGCTCGAACCAGCGACCTTCTTGTTGTAAGGTGATTGTGCTGCCTACTGCGCCAATGTGCTATCCTGAATGAAAATATGTGAATGTATATTAATATATGGATAAAAGTTCAAATGAAAAGATGGATAAAAGAGTGTAACAATTGATACTTATAATGACCGTTTTATAATGACAGTTGGATGGATGGATGAAAAAGTGACAAATGAAAGGAAGAATGAAAACGTAAACGTAATGAATGGAATAAGAGATCAAACAGATGAACAGATGGATAAAAAGGTTGGTTGGATGGTGGATGGATGGATGGATAGATGGATGGATGGATAGATAGATGGATAAATTGATGGATAAGATAAATGGCTGGACTGCTGAATGAAAACATACATATGGATTAATGGATGATAAAAAAATCAATAAATGAATGAAACAATGGATAAAAGATGTAAAGAAGGGAATAGATTGAAAAGATATAAAATTCATGGCAGAATAAATTTAAATAAAGTAAATATGGATGAAAAAGATACTGATGAATAAATGAACAAACTACTGAATTCATTGAATGTGGATGAATGAGTGTAGAGGAGGATTTTACTGGCACTGAGGAGGTTTTCGCCCTTAAAAAGTGTAGACAGTGTCTTAGACTGAACTCATCGAACTGTGAGCACATTTATTTACATTTCAATATGAACTTTGGTAATAAAGTGGTTCTTAATTACATTTCTGGAGTAATAACAACCCGAGAACCACAGAACTAACAAATCTCATAAAATTATTCCCAAAACAAATTCTTCTGAAAGATTTTGAGATATTGAGCTTGAAAGTTGCAAACAGTATGTGTGTAACATTGTTTTTTTTTTTTTAAATAAAAAGTCTTAAAATTTAAACAACTTTAAAAAAAAAAAGAATCCCATATTGTAAATAAGTTGTCATTTATTAGGGAGAAAGACAGTGACTGCGTTTAATGACAGTGGAATGTTTGATACCTCACGTCGTCTAGGAGAAAAAAAACTCAGCATATCTCTGTATCTCAGAATATGCACTCAGTAGGTCAGAAAGCTATGTGTGTGTAGACTGTCCTGTCACAAAATGTGGTGATAATTCAACGCGATGGTTGCAAATAGTTTGATTGTGGTGTTCACATGTTTACACTCGGAGAGCAGCATTTACAGTGGATCTGTCGCGGTTCGGTGAGGGGAAAAGGAGCGAGGACTCAAGTGCAAACAATAATTGGGTTTTATTAATAATAAAGTACAAATAAAACAAAAAGGCAAAATAAACTACCCCGAGGGGGAAAACATGAATCAAAAACAGACAAACTTGGCTGGGCTGGGCTGGGCTGGCAAGACATGACTGGAACAGGAACACAGAGGGAATATCGACGACGAACTGACAAAGGACTGAAAACATGAGGGGGATTATAAAGCAAAAAGTAAATTGACATGGGTGAACACAATTAACTAATAATGGGTTAACAAGGAGGGTGGGACTAGACAATAGACGGGAGAGCGCATGACACAGAGAGACAATACAAGCCATGCGCTCACATAACACAACACTGAAGCACACGACAAAAGCACGTGACCACAATGTAAACACCGAACCACGTGCTTTGACAGAAGACGCAAGACACAAGCACACGATGAATGAAAGCACTCACCATGCGCTCACATATGCAGCATGCATGCTTCATCCCAGCGCCGACCAAAACCGAAACAGACAAGACTGAGACGCTGGGAATGAAACACCATGCTGCTGACAGACGAAAACACAAACACGAGTACAAGAGCGCACGCGTCTGAGGGACGCAGAGCGCGCACGCGGCCGCGTCAAGCAGGAGCGCGCACACTCTGCGTACACCCACGACGGCGCGCGCGCACACAGAGACAGAAACAGGACCAGACACGAGTAGTATCCGAGATCTGCCACCAAAACAAGAATTTACAAGATCAGAGTGGCAGAACCCTGACACTACCCCCCCCCAAAAGGGACGCCACCTGGCGTCCCTAAAGGGAACATCCAACAAGGTACAAGACAGACAAGAAACACCACAAGACAACAAAACAGGCAACATCAACAAACACAAGACAGGGAGGTGAACAGGCAAGACATGAAGGGGGGGAGGGAGGGGAGCCAAGTCAGACCCAACAAGACAAACAAGGGAGGGATGGGAGGGCAAAACCAGGGAGGATCAGGAGGGACAGTCCAGGGTGGGTTCAGCGGGTCGGGAGCCCCGGCAGGGAACCAGGGTGAAGCCGGAGGATCCATCCAGGGTGGAAGAGGGGAACACCAGGGAGGAGCAGGGGGGACGACCCACGGAGAGTCTGTGAGGGGAAACAAGGCAGGAGGTCTGTAGAGAGCCGGTTGGGCTGGAGGCGACTTGACAAGAGCCGGTTGGACAAAAGGCCTGAGGGGAGCTGGCTGGACAGAAGGCCGCAGCTGGGGAGCCGGCAGGGCTGAAGGCGGCTGGGCTGAGGCTGGAGGCCTGTGGGGAGCCGGCTGGGCTGGAGGCCTGTGGGGAGCCGGCTGGGCTGGAGGCCAGAGGGGAGCCGGCAGGGCAGGGAGCCGGGCTGGGGCCGGCTGGGCAAGACGTCTGGGTGGCGCCGGCAGGGCAAGACGTCTGGGTGGCGCCGGCAGGGCAAGACGTCTGGGTGGCGCCGGCAGGGCAAGACGTCTGGGTGGCGCCGGCAGGGCAAGACGTCTGGGTGGCGCCGGCAGGGCAAGAAGCCGGGCTGGTGCCGGCAGGGCTATACGTCTGGTTGATGGCAGCAGGGCAAGGAGCCGGGCTGGGGCCGGCAGGGTAAGACGTCTGGTTGGGGCCGGCAGGGAAAAGAGCCGGGCTGGGGCCGGCAGGGCAAGACGTCTGGTTGGGGCCGGCAGGGCAAGGAGCCGGGCTGGGACCGGCAGGGCTAGACGTCTGGTAGGTGCCGGCAGGGAAAGACGTCTGGTAGGTGCCGGCAGGGAAAGACGTCTGGTAGGTGCCGGCAGGGAAAGACGTCTGGTAGGTGCCGGCAGGGCAAGGTGCCGGGCTGGAGCCGGCTGGGCAAGATGTCTGGGTGGTGCCGGCAGGGAAAGGAGCCGGGCTGAAGCCGGCAGGGCAAGGAGCCGGACTGGGACCGGCACTGAGCTGCGTTCAGGGGCTGGAGCCGACACTGGAGGGCGCTCAGGGGCTGGAGCCGACACTGGAGGGCGCTCAGGGGCTGGAGCCGACACTGGAGGGCGCTCAGGGGCTGGAGCCGACACTGGAGGGCGCTCAGGGGCTGGAGCCGACACTGGAGGGCGCTCAGGGGCTGGAGCCGACACTGGAGGGCGCTCAGGGGCTGGAGCCGACACTGGAGGGCGCTCAGGGGCTGGAGCCGACACTGGAGGGCGCTCAGGGGCTGGAGCCATCTTGGCTGAAGAGGCCTTCCTCTTCAATCTCCGCTTCTGGGTGCGGGTTAACCCTTGGGGGGAGGACATGGACTGGGAGGTGGTGCTGGTGGTGATGAGAAGGGTCCCTTCCCCCTCCAGGATCTCCCTCTCCTTCCTCAGGCAGGTGTATTCAACCACCTCCCAATAAGTCCATTCCTTTAAATCACCCAGCTCCTCCCAATCAAGAGGCTCATCCAATCCTGCCAGGAAGAGATGGATGAGGGTCTTCTCATTGAATCCAAGCCCCAACACTGCCTCAAGGAGGCCTTGAGCGTACACACCAAATGGACGACTGTTCTGGTGACATTCCTGCAGTCTCCTGGCAAGGGATTGATCCTGGAGCTTCTTGTTCTGGGAGAGAGCTGGGCGAAGAAATAAACCCATAGTTGCTGAGTCCTCTAATGGTCAGTTCGTACTGTCGCGGTTCGGTGAGGGGAAAAGGAGCGAGGACTCAAGTGCAAACAATAATTGGGTTTTATTAATAATAAAGTACAAATAAAACAAAAAGGCAAAATAAACTACCCCGAGGGGGAAAACATGAATCAAAAACAGACAAACTTGGCTGGGCTGGGCTGGGCTGGCAAGACATGACTGGAACAGGAACACAGAGGGAATATCGACGACGAACTGACAAAGGACTGAAAACATGAGGGGGATTATAAAGCAAAAAGTAAATTGACATGGGTGAACACAATTAACTAATAATGGGTTAACAAGGAGGGTGGGACTAGACAATAGACGGGAGAGCGCATGACACAGAGAGACAATACAAGCCATGCGCTCACATAACACAACACTGAAGCACACGACAAAAGCACGTGACCACAATGTAAACACCGAACCACGTGCTTTGACAGAAGACGCAAGACACAAGCACACGATGAATGAAAGCACTCACCATGCGCTCACATATGCAGCATGCATGCTTCATCCCAGCGCCGACCAAAACCGAAACAGACAAGACTGAGACGCTGGGAATGAAACACCATGCTGCTGACAGACGAAAACACAAACACGAGTACAAGAGCGCACGCGTCTGAGGGACGCAGAGCGCGCACGCGGCCGCGTCAAGCAGGAGCGCGCACACTCTGCGTACACCCACGACGGCGCGCGCGCACACAGAGACAGAAACAGGACCAGACACGAGTAGTATCCGAGATCTGCCACCAAAACAAGAATTTACAAGATCAGAGTGGCAGAACCCTGACAGGATCTTTTAGTCTATAATAATGTAGTGATATAAATGTACTGTAAACTAAGTAAATTAGAAATCATTTTAACTAAGGTACATCTTTAAACACTGAAAGAGTATTTCTGCCACGTGTCGCATGCACTGTAATCCACACGTAAGTCCACCTGCGCTCTCATAGCGGGAAAATAAAAAAAAAACAAAACTTTTTTTGCAGCACATTATAAAAGCAACACTGACAACCCGTATCTCCAAACAATTCTTCTCCCATTTATTTTGCCAACACAACGTGTCTTCTCTTTGCCATCTCAACACTGTTTCATGTACAAACAGTCCTCCAAGCTATCATGCATATTACTGAAGTTGCACCGCATACACAATAGAGCGCGCTAATTGGTTTGAAGTCTTTCTCATGAATTTATGCTGTACACTCAAAGACATCATGATGCACTCCCAGGTACAGACAGCCAGTCTACACGCTGGAATACACAGATCTAATCTCCATGACGCAGCTTCAAAAATTTGTTTAAAACCAGAAGAACAAATGCAAAAACAACCAATTTTCACTTTTTTTTGTGAAATATATGTGTCCTAATAGTGTTTTTAGCAGTGTAGGACACATATATGACTTTCAACAGCTCAAAAAATGTGTTTTGGTGTTTCGTGAACCTTTAACAAAATAAATGGTTTGAGTAGCACTCAAAACAATGTGTTCCATAGTTCAGGGGGAGCAACTGAAAAAGCACAATCTTTTTAAAGTTTGGATCTGGCTTTGGGCACAACAACAATAAAAAATGATCAGAAGAACTCAACTTTCAGAAAAGAGTATCAGCGTACCGATGTTCCCAAATATTTTAGGGGAAAACCATATAGATGGATTTGAAGGGGTGGTCCAGAGTGCATTTTAAAGGCATGGTTGTATTTATGGTGTGCAAGCAATGTGTGCTCATGCTTCATTTGTTAAAAAATCACATTTTCATAAATCATATATATATATATATATATATATATATATATATATATATATATATATATATATATATATATATATATATATATATATTACTGTCATATTTCCTAGTTCCTCTGAAAGCCCACCCTCTGATTAGTCAGCTAACATAATGTGCTATGATTCACAAATCAGCTCCACGTCACCAGGATGCATCACATTCAGTCACTAGCACATGCTGTGCCTCTTCTGTGTAAACTGTGATTTACAACAGATTGTGGGTGTTTACAGGGGTTTGACAGATGAATATTTATAGCTAAATTGTTTGCATGCCAAACAGCATTTGCCATTGTTTACATCCTTGTTTACGTCCTTGCTACAACGTACTGTTAACACTAAAAACTGTGCATGTCATAGACCAATTTTAAAACATGAAAATACTTAAAGGTTGTGACTCACAATCCACAGCTTCAGCTATTATGGTTGAAGCTGCTTCTTTTTTGAGGAGTTTTTAGCCGAAACTATCACTGAACTGGGAGAGATTCTGGAAGCTGTCTTTTGTCAAATGCTAACTGTATCTTTTTAATAATTCCCTGGAAAATAATTAAATTAAACTGTAAGCACTTATCATGTCGTGTCATTGGAAGCCCAAATACAAAAATAGAAGAAGCTCTGTAGATAGCAGCGTTTGGATGGCATTAAAGCTCTTTCTGCTATAACATTACAGCGCCTCTGGCCACGCCCCTTTGCTGCATGTGGTGAATGTTTTTGGTGTATATGTGCGGTGAATGCACGTAACCTAAAGTGATTGTGATCTCACTAACTCGGATGTATTTTTTGTAGTCCCCACACTTCATTTGCTGTAGGCTTTGCTAAGCTAACTCTGTAAAGCTGTGGTCACACTTGAGTTTTCTCCCCATAGACTTCCATTCATACGCATGCGAATGCGTCTGACCGGAAATGCAGGGTCATGTGTCGCAGGTCGCTGCTGTGCAAAGTTCAAGCTTGGTGAACTCTGACCTACGAAATCGCTTTACTTGACTGCGTGAGACCAATCGAGGATCAAAACACAACCTCTCTGGACATAAATTTAAAACATGGAGCAATCGCTCACTTTTTTACTGTCTAATAATCTTGTTTAATCCCGCCTCTTTTCGCAGTGCCGTACGACAGAATTTTGCACACACAAACTCTAGTGTGATCTTAAAAGCCAATGTCTCCACTTGCAATGTACTTTGATCATATAACATTCAGAGATGTTGTTTATGTTCACACAGCTACATTACACATCAACTAAAGTTTAAAATATGATATCACAGTAGACCACCTCTTTAAAAACAAACAATAAAAGTTTATATTTATTTCTAATGATTTCTGCGCCTGAAGTGTTCATGAGCAAAAGTGGGTCTTGCTCCAAAGCCATTTGGCACGTCCACTCACCACATTTCTATTAAAAAAACTTGATTTTCTGTCATCAATTATTCTTCTCTCCTGTCAGGTTAAAAAACAATTACAATCCACCAAGGCAATAACTCACTTTTAAGTCTGAGAGATCAAACTCACAAGCTCAATTTTCCCCCAGCATAAACCCCTGTGCTCTTAAATTACAGCACGCTGCAAATCAACAACTGTTGCTCCTGAAGCCGTCGGGCCAAAGATGACACTGCTGGAGGTCGATTGGCAAATGACTCTGTCAGCTACCACTTAAAACCGCTGCCTGTGTTCTTCTCATAAAAATGCTGCATAGAAGATGTGATAGAGTGTGCATGATCTAGGGAGCCCGGACCCGAAGTCGTCTAATCTCTGGCTGGATTAGTGTGGCAGATTGTTGCCATATGTGGCACGGCTCTCTGCTTCCACCATGACAATGATCAAGAGCGGTGTGCAGAGTTTTCCTCTCTTAGAGCGACTTAAGTGCTATTACTGGAGTTTAAAACCCTCCTAAAAGGGCTTCCATGAAAAAGAGAGAAGATGTCTACCGAGCTGTCTGGAAAATGTGGCAGTGGGGTACTTCGTTTTAAAATATCGTTTTAAAATATTCATCCATAACAGATAGACAAACTTTGTTACTTTACCGTTAATTACTACAAAAGTGTCTTTCAAGTCATCTCTGCTTTTATTCTAAAGTAAAAAAAAAAATACATATAGATCATGGTGAGGCCTTTAAAATGGAAAGCCAGGGTGCTACATTTATACTGGAATATTTATAATAGTATAATCAGAAGCAAAATCATATTTATTAGTGTAGGTTTACAAGTAATTTGTCTTGGTAAACTTGGGTGGCACGTTGGCTCAGTGGTTAGCACTGTCACCTCACAACAAGAAGGTTACTGGTTTGAATCTCAGCTGGACCAGTTGGCATTTCTGTGTGGAGTTTGCATGTTCTCCCCTTGTTGCCGTAGGTTTCCTCCGGGTGCTCCAGTTTCCCCCACAGTCCAAAGACATGCGGTGTAGGTGAAATGAATACATTAAATTGTCTGTAGTGTATGAGTGAATTCAAGATTGTGTGGGTGTTTCCTAGTACTGGGTTGCAGCTGGAAAAGTATCCACTGTGTAAAACATATGTTGGAATAGTTGATGGTTCATTCTGCTGTGGCGACCCCTGATAAATAAGGCACTAAGCCGAAGGAGAATGAATGAATGAATGAAAATTGGTGCTTGACAAGGACAACAGAACAAAAAAAATGTGAAAACGTAATATAATAATGAGGTAAACAATTGTAAAGTAAGGTGAGTAAATGTTAAACTCTACAATAAGACATTTTAAAAAATAGAAAATACAGAGTGGCGACGCAGTGGCACAGTAGGTAGTGCTGTCACCTCACAGCAAGAAGGTTGCTGGTTTGAGTCTCGTCTGGGTCAGTTGGCGTTTCTGTGTGGAGTTTGCCTGTTCTCCCTGCGTTTGCGTTGGTTTCCTCTGGGTGCTCCGGTTTCCCCAATAGTCCAAAGACATGCGGTACAGGTGAATTGGGTAAGCCAAATTGTCCGTAGTGTATGAGTGTGAGTTAGTGTGTATGGATGTTTCCCAGAGATGGGTTGCAGCTGGAAGGGCATCTGCTGCGTAAAACATGTGCTGGATAAGTTGGCAGCTCATTCCGCTGTGGTGACCATACATTAATAAAGGGACTAAGCTGAAAAGAAAGAGAATGAATGAATAAATTAATAAAATACAGAATAAACAGAATACAGAATAAACTTAATGCAGAGTCTAATTGCTAAAATAAAAAAATTATAATAATAAAAAAAGTTTATGGTCATATACAGTTGAAGTCAGAATTATTACCCCCTTTGATTATCTTTTTTTTATTTAACATTTCCGAAATTTTGTTTAGCAGAGCAAGGACATTTTCACAGTATGTCTGATATGTCTGATAATATTTTTTTCTTCTGGAGAAAGTCTTGTTTTATTTCAGCTAGAACTAAAGCAGTTTGTAATTTTTTAGGATCAAAATTATTAGCCCCCTTTAAGCATCCCCCCCCCCCCATAGTCTACAGAACAAACCATCATTATAAAATAATTTGCCTAATTACCCTATCCTCCCTAGTTAACCTAATTAACCTAGTTAAGCCTTTAAATGTCACTTTAGGTTGTATAGAAGTGTCTTGAAAAAATATCTAGTCAAATATTATTTACTGTCATCATAACAAAAACAAAATAAATCAGTCATTAGAAATTAGTTATTAAAACTATTACTTTTAGAAATGTGTTGAAAAAATGTTCTCTTCATTAAACAGAAATTGGGAAAAAAATAAACAGAGGGGCTGATAATTCAGTCTGTTAAGTAACCTGTAATAATTCAGTCCTTTAAGCTAAACATGCAGTGACTTCATCTTATGTGGTTTTATTGGTGGGTATGCGAACCAGCTTATAAGTGAATAGCACCGCTTACTGTGATGGAGGTGCACAAGTGCAACAAGTTCTCATCTAATTCATTCGATTATTTCTATATTTAGTTTCAAACCACTAGAATAAATCATTTAACACAACTAAACTTGTTACAATCTTTTCTTAAAAACATATTTGTATTCCGCAAATTGAGCAAGTGGGCGACGTGGTGGTGTTTCTGTGTGGTACTTGCATGTTCTCCTTGCATTCGCGTGGGATTCCTCCAGGTGCTCCTGTTTCCCTCACAGTCCAAAGACATGCGGTACAGGTGTATTGGGTAGGCTAAATTGTCCGTAGTGTATGAGTGTGAGTGAGTGTGTATGTATGTTTCCCAGAGATGGGTTGCAGCTGGAAGGGCATCTGCTGCGTAAAATGTGTGCTGGATAAGTTGGCAGTTCATTCCACTGGGGCGACCCCAGATTAATAAAGAGACTAAGCCGAAAATAAAATAAATGAATGAATGAAATTAAGCAAGTGGCTTGTTGACTTTTACAGAAAGGTTAATCATTTTCTTTCAATAGCATTTTTATATTAGCTGTTATTCATGAAAATATTTCAAACAATTAAAGAGTCAATTAAATAAACACATTAAATAACATTTACATTTCAACTAATGAATTAATAAGCAATTAATGTAAGTATAACATGTATAAAGTGAATGTTCTGGTTGAAGAGATGCATTCCTTTGTTTCTTTCTCCTCTCCGATGCAGCGAGGCTTCAGCTCATTGTTACATAAAGTTGTGTAACAAATGAGCCGTGCCGCTTTGAACTGCTTGACCACACCAGGCTGCAGAAGGACCTCAACATGTGGCAGCAATAAGATGTGCCCGAGACATGTGGGAGACAGAGCATTCCTGCCAAGCTCATTAAAGCTGAAAACACTCATCCCGCAAACACTGCCGCTCTCAGAGACATGTGTCTTTATTTTAACACTATGGCTGGGGTAGTTGCGAGAGGAGGGTCAGATGAGGAATCCGGGCCTCTGTGGAGAGAAGGAAAAAAAAGTTGTCAGGTTGACACTGTTTGGGGGTTTAACTATGTGTGTTTGGGGTTTAATGTAAGCTCAAAGAGCAGCACTTGTTGGTTACAAAGAGGTGGTTTTGTCTTGTCCATTTCAAGTTTTTAAAAAGTAGATTAAAGTGAAGTCTTTATTATGGAATCAATTTATTAAAATTAATGCTGGATTTTATTTATTTTAATGTGATAATAATACTGTAGTACATGCATAGCTACAAAATGTAAACAATACACATTAAAAAATGTATTTAATGAATGAAACATTACATGAAGTTAACAGATAAATGAATAAATAAATGATGAAGTGAAAATATGTATATATTTTTTTTGTAAGAATTAAAAAATCATACATTTCAATTACATTCAACATTACATCCTTGTTTCCTTGACAACACAAAGCTAAAATTACAGTAAAAATGTAATCAATAAAATTAATGCAATGAATGAATTACATTTTATGTACTATTAATAATAAATAATTATTTTGTTTACTAATTAAATACAAAATTAACAAACAAAGTTTTGAAAATTTACACCAGTTCTAAAATTTGTAGCAAAACATTTGTAAAAACTGTAAATGCTCTAAAAAATATATATTTAATTTTGAAGACACTTAAAAATATAAACAATTTCTAAAATTAAATATTAATATAAAATATGTAATAAATATAAATAACTAAATGAATTGCAAACATATATTATTTATAAATAAATAAATAAATAAATAAATAAATAAATAAATAAATAAATAAATAATAATAAAGAAGCTCAGTGTCCATCTCTTCAGCTTCTGTGTAGTCTTCTACTACTTCAGACCACTAAAACATTTAAGGCAGTTTTACTGTATGGCCCTAATTTATAAATCAAAGATGAAAAGTCCAGTAAAAGTTCATTAGTTCATTTAACAAAGTGACAGAAGCAACAACGCCCCTCTGTGATGAAAACATTCAGCCTATTAAACTGCACTATAAACTCATTTGTTTGCTGTTCATCCATCTGCCCACCGTACAGTTTGTTTTTACCCAATTTTCAACAAAAGCCATTCGGGTTTCTCCTCTGACAAGCACAACTACAAACAGCAGTAATGAACAAATCTGCTAATGTTTTAACTTGACAGACATAAGAGGACTCATGTATTTGTACACACAACATCTTGACATGAGATTTAGCATTTCCAAAGGCCTCCAAATGCTTAAAAGTGATATGAGGAGGGGGGGAGGGAATAAAAAAAAAAACAGAATAAAAACAAAATGGCCACCGGGGAGGCTCTTTTTCTGGATGTAAGGAGACATCTGGCATGATTATTTTTGAGCTCTTCTGCTAATCCGCTAGAAATGTAAACTGGTGAGGGGACGTGCCAAATGGCTTTGGAGCAAGACTGCCTTTTTGGACTTGTGGAAGATTCAAATGAGTTTTCATAGACGCGTTCGCGGCATTATTGGAAAACGCAGTGAAACAATTGTAATTAGTTTTCATGCTGTCACATTTATCATCATTATCCTAGTTTTTAGACATGCCAAATTTACTCCACCATTTAATGCCACTGCCATATGCAGGGAAGCCTGGAAAGATGCTGTTGTGTTTTTTTATTCCTTCTTCTTCCATTTTTTTGCAAACGTCGAGCATTGTCAGATGTGTGATATGTGGCAGCGTTGCCCGGGATGCTCGTCGTGTGGGTACCATTCAGAGGTGGCCTTGCCTCCCCTAATCCACTTGTCAGTGTTGACTGCCAAGCAAGTCGTCCCACACACTCCACAATGTGAGTTTATTCAGTGATCTGGGACAGAAACTGCATCTGCCCACTGCTGAGGCCATGAAGAGCCATTGAAAAACACCCACGAGCCCAAACTCACAGCACATCCACAGCTCGCTTTAAAAAGGATCATGTAAAACTCTTTAGCTTAAACGCCGTGGCTTCATTTCCAAATGTTTTCCAGCAAACTTTGCATTCTGCCAGCTGAGAGCTAATGTGTTTTCAAATTGCATGCAGTAGATGTTGTTTTATATGCGCGTTAGTAAGCTTGTAAAACATTTGTGTTTTGGTGTTTGTTTTTTGTGTTAATGAAGTATATTACAGTGTAAGAGAAGACATGTAGATCAGGGGTTCCTAAACTTTTTAGTCTATGACTCCCAAAATAACAATGCCAGTTACTACAGACCCTCACTAACCTCATAGGTGTTATAAATATACAAATGTTGTGCACAATGGCACAATGGCACACCGATAGTCATCAAAGTACCGCGACAGCGTTCCGAGATCAGACGATTGATTCAGACTGTGCGGCATCTGAAGAGCGGCTGCTCGAGCTCTGATGACGACACCAATATTACACGATTGGCCGAGTTCACTGCATGACAACAACTACCTCTGTTTCGGGTTTATTGTTGGACAAATTCCGATTTACAAATTTCGAAACAAACAATTCACTTTTCATACCCTCTCTATTTTTTACATCATGCTTATTAAAAGATTACAATTTTTTTTACTGCAGTATGATCTTTTGTAAAATAATTTGGTTATAAAGGCTGCCTTGTTTGCACAGGTTTATTTTCAACCTTTTTTATTCAGACTATTTACTGCATTCAGCTCCATAAATGATTTAAATGATATATTTTAGTAAATATTTAAATATTAACTCAAATAAGTCTTACAGACTTGAAATAAAATAATTATCATCATTGATCTTGACACTCTAAAGGTTTCTTAACAAATTAAGTTAAAAAACTATTGTATTAAATAATTATAAAATGATTTTTTTTATGATTATAAAACATATATATATTTTATTTTGGCGAAGCAGTGGCGCAATAGGTAGTACTGTCGCCTCACAGCAAGAAGGTCGCTGGGTCGCTGATTAGAGCCTCGGCTCAGTTTTCCCCACAGTCCAAAGACATACGGTACAGGTGAATTGGGTAGGCTAAAATTGTCTGTAGTGTAAGAGTGTGTGTGATTGAGTAAGTGTGGATGTTTCTTATGGGTTGCGGCTGGAAAGGCATCCGCTGCGTAAAAACTTGCTGGATAAGTTGGCGGTTCATTCCGCTGTGGCGACCCCAGATTAATAAAGGGACTAAGCCGACAAGAAAATGAATGAATGAATGAATATATTTTATTTCCTGTCTAGCCGGCTATACCTGGTCTTTCTGGTAAACTTCTACTGAAAGTGTTGGTCACTCATTTTAGGAATGTCCTTTTGTTGAATCTTTTTGGATTAAAGTGCTTTTTTGAAAATGCTTTCATTATCCAAAATAATCTTAATCATTGTTGCAGACTTAATCAAAACACCCTGTTTTGGCTCCTACCTGATAGAAGGTTGAGAGGGGAGTTTGAGCTCGGGTAGATCTTAAGAACTCCTGTTTATAAATGTCAAATTATGGATTACTATGGAAATATACTGCTGACTAGAGCTTGTAGTGTCAATTTGGTTTGTAAATTCGCCTATAAAGCATACCTTTGGACTGTGGAAAGAAACCCACGCGAGCACAGGGGGAACATGTAAACACCTCACAAAAACATCGGCTGGCTTGGTGAGAATTTGAACCAGTGACAATTCTTGGTGTGAGGCAGCAGTGCAAACCACTGGGCCGCCATGCCACACTGTCTAGAAAGGAAGGGAGGAGTAGGAGAGGAAGGGGGGAGTCTTCAAATTGAAGATACTGAGGTAAGAACGTTCGAGGTTACTAAAGTAACCCTTCGTTCCCCGAGGAGGGGAATGGAAGCACTATAAGTGGATTTGATGTTCTAAATCCACGTATGGGAGATTCGGTTCAGAAGCTACTCGTCTGAAAGAGTATTGAACGGGCCAATTAAGAATGAATTGGCAGTGCAAGCCTGCGCAGGTGTACTGCATAGGCTTAATTAACTGAGCATATAAGCACACCTGGCGCCAGCAGACGCTATCCTTTTTAAGCTGAAGAGACTTTTAACAGCCAAGGGACAGTCATTATGGCGACGGAGTATAGTGCTTCCGTTCCCCTCCTCGGGGAACGAAGGGTTACTTTAGTAACCTCGAACGTTCCCCTTCGGGGGGAACTCCAGCACTATAAGTGGATTTGATGTTCTAAATACACGTATGGGAGCCCATTGAAAGCGCCATAATGACTGCACCTTACCAACACCCATCATGAGAGAGCGGTCAGGCAAGCGTGACGCACCCAGATCATGAGAGGCGTGGTCCTCCAACGTGCCCTTGGCCCTAACTTATCCCACTTCAAAGAAGTTTTACGGAATAGGTATATTTTTTTGGGAGTCGCTAGCGTCTAGATAATTCTAGGAATATACGACAGTACGTTGGGAAGCGTGCCATCCCAGTAGGGAGGACGCTGCGGAGACCATCCGCACCCAATAGGGGAAACAAATGGAATTACATATGGACTAACCCTGAGAAGGGGGAGTGCGCATAAGAAGGTGGTTAGCAGATAGGGAAAGCACGGGTCCACCCAGGGGGGGGAACTTAACCGTGGCGGAAAAGCATATGGGGATCACCAGCGGGGATCGGCCATAGCAGGCACCTATACCCAAAAACGCGGGCTGACCAGCGGGCAGACCTACAACGTAGTGGGCCAGCAAGTGACTCCTCCGCTGAGTCAGTGCTGGGGGCCTCTGAGGAATCTGCAGGGCTCACCGAATGGGGAACTTTACTGACAGACAGGAGGGTGCACATCTCTCCGTGTTAGGGAAAAAAGGCACCTCAAGCGTGTACAACACCTACCGAGTTGTTTCCTCAATCACCAAAGGTCCCTAACACCCTTGAGGAAACCGGCTCCACTCGCAGATTATAAAATCTTGCAAATGTGTTGGGTGTCGCCCAGCCCGCAGCTCTACAATGTCTGTTAAAGAAGCGCCGCGCGCACACGCCCAAGAGGATGCAACGCTCCGAGTGGAGTGTGCACGCACTCCCGGGGGGCGCGGCTGACCTCTGCTCAAATAAGCACATGAAATGGCCTCCACAATCCAGTGGGATAACGTTGTTTAGACACGGCACTTCCCTGCTCGAAGGGATCAAATCGCAGGCTCGTGAGAACGAGGGCAAGATCCCAAGAGGGCGTGAGAGGGGGGCGAGTTGGATTAATTCGCCTAGCACCTTTGAGGAACCGGATGATGAGGTTATGCTTTCCCACGGTGCCGCCAGCCACCGCGTCATGGTGAGCGGAGATGGCGGCAACGTAAACCTTGAGAGTGGAGGGCGACAGCCTACTGTCCAGCTTCTCTTGAAGGAAAGAGAGCACAACACTGATCTGGCAAGATTGGGGGTCTTCTCTGCGAGAGACACACCACTCAGTGAATAGACTCCACTTCAGGGCGTAGGCGCGCCTCGTAGAGGGGGCCCTAGCCTGAGTCATGGTATCAACCACCGCGGGCGGCAGATTACCTAAGTCTTCCTCGCGTCTATGGACCACACGTGGAGGTTCCAGAGATCGGGACGAGGGTGCCAGACGGTGCCTTGTCCCTGAGAAAGTAGGCCTCTCTCAAAGGGATCTGGGGGGTGCTGGAGTTCCCCCCGAAGGGGAACTCTGGTTCCCCTTCGGTTGGGGAACTCCAGTGCTATAAGTGGATTTGATGTTAAAATCCACGTATGGAAGGTTTCGGTTCAGAAGCCGCTTGTCTGAAAGAGTATTGAACGGGCCAATGAAAACAATGAATTGGCAGCGTAAGCTTGCGCTGGTGTGCCTCATTGCCAATTATCCCAGCATATAAGCACACCTGGCGCTAGCAAACGCCATCCTTTTCGCTTCAGAGACTTTTCTGATCGAGTTCATGAGGGTTCCTCTTGCTGCTGCGACAGCGACGTCGAGTGAACGAGTGTTTCCCGTTCCAGAGCGAGTCTACGCAGCGGTAGACGGTCGAGCTGGGTCTCTCCTTTGCCTGGCGTTCCTTTGGGTTCGGTCCTCCAGAGCGGTGCGTATTGTTGCAAATTTTCCTAAAAGAGCAACACAGTCGTGCAGCACGTCCTTTTCAGGATGGCGCTCCGACTGTGTGTTTCTGGTTGCAGGGGTTTCCTGGCTCCGGATGATGGACACGATCACTGCATTACATGTTTGGGGGTCCAGCATGTTAATGTGGTGCTCGGGGGTGGTTCATGTCGTCACTGCGATGCCATGACCGTCACGCAGTTGAGATCGCGGCTAACTTTCGTAAGAGAGCGAGCCACCACAGTCGCCTCCTGCTCTGCAGCGGGCGCTCGGGCAGATCTGAGGGTTTCAGCGGGAGATAATCTGCCGCCTAAGGGCTCGGGGACCTCTCGCTCCTCCAAGCGCTCCATCCAAGCTTCGGGTACTGGGAGTGATCCGTCTAATCAGATGGTAGCTCTCACGCTCGCTGACACCGGAGACCAGATGTCCTCCGCGGCATCGGAGGGTGGGCTTTCACTGTCCGACGATGATCAGGACCCGTTTTCCCCCTCTGGGCAAGCGAGCGCCGTCAAAACGGATCCTGAAGCGGATATGTTAGCCGTGCTTTCCCGGGCCGCTTCGGCCGTCGAGTTGGAGATGGTTCATCCCCCAGCCCCGCGGCCGGACCGACTAGATGGGTGTTACGTAGAGGACCAAAAGGCGAAGCCTTTAAAGCCTCTCGTCCCCTTCTTCCCGGAGGTGCACAGTAGGCTCACGCAGTCTTGGAGGGCACCTTTCTCTGCCCGCGCTGCGTCCACCTCCGCCCTCACCACCCTTGATGTTGGAGCTGCCAGGGGGTATGAGGCGATCCCGCCGGTGGAGCGCGCCATTGCGGTCAATCTCTGTCCGTGTGGCGCCCCTACTTGGCGCGGTCCGCCCCATCTCTCGTCCAAAGCCTGTAGGTTATTTGCCTCCCTCGGAGCTAGAGCTTACAAGCCTGCGGGCCAGGCTGCTTCCGCCTTGCACGCGATGGCCACCTACCAGCGCTACCAAGCGCAGGCGCTGGCCGAGCTGCACGAGGGTGGGTCTAACCCAGGCTTGTTACACGAGCTGCAGACCGCGACCGACTATGCTATCCGGACTACTAAGTCCACCGTGTGTGCACTGGGGAAGACGATGTCCACACTTGTGGTCCAGGAACGCCACCTAAGGCTAAACCTGGCTGATATGCGCGATGTTGACAAAGTTCGCTTTCTTGACTCGCCCATATCCCAGGCTGGCCTGTTCGGCGACACCGTCGGTGAATTCACCCAGTAGTTCAAGGCGGTGAAGGAGCAGTCGGATGCGATGGGCAATGTCATCTATCGGCGGGACCGTAAGCCCGCTCCGTCCACCGAGCCGGCAGCCCCTCCTGCCCAGGGTGCCGCTAAGTCCGGTAAACGGACCGCGAAGCGTCCCTGAGACAGGCCATCCGGAAAGGAGGAAATTTGCTCTTTCCCCGCTGGAGAGCGGGGCCCATATTTCAACGGTACTTTTCAGTGCCACCAAAAATCCAATGAAAGAGCACCTTTCCCTTTCCCCGGATGTGACAGCTCAAGCCCTGCCAGTCTGGGACACGCCGCCTCTCGCTCGCAGGGTCTACATGCTCCGCCAGCGGCTCACAGGCGCTGGGGGGACGGTCTCCTTTCTCCCAGCCCCCAAGCCCCCTCTCCGGAGTCAGGGTGCGGAGCCAGAGCGAATCACTCTCCTCCAGCTCTTCTGTGGGACCCTCGCGCTCTCCGGATCAGCACACCCAATCCGCGCTGTCCCACCACTGGTACGTCAGCAGTTGTAGCGATGACGCCATTAGCGAGGGCTCTGCCTGCCTGGTTAGCGCGGGCCAGCCCCTCGCGGTGGCTCATACGCACAATCAGACTCGGCTATGAGATTCAGTTCTCGAAACGGCCTCCCACGGGCGTGTTCACGGGCGTGTATTTTACCATGGGTCAACCCCCTGTCCGCCCCTGTCTTGCGAGAGGAGATTGCTGCCCTCCTGGCGAAGGGTGCAATCGAGCCAGTTCCTACAGCTGAGATGGAGAGCGGGTTTTACAGCTCGTACTTCATCGTACCCAAAAAGAGCGGTGGGTCCCGACCAATCCTAGATCTGCGCATTTTGAACCGCTGTCTTCACAAGCTGCTGTTCAGAATGCTTATGCAGAACCGCATTCTCTGATGCGTTCGTCCTCAGGATTGGTTTGCAGCCATAGACCTGAAGGATGCGTATTTTCATGTCTCCATTCTTCCGCGCCACCGCCAGTTTCTGCGGTTTGCGTTCGAAGGTCGAGCGTGGCAATACAAGGTCCTGCCCTTCGGGCTCTCTCTGTCTCCGCGGGTTTTCACCAAACTCGTGGAGGGTGCCTTAGCGCCCCTTCAGCTTGCGGGCATCCGCATACTCAATTATCTCGACGACTGGCTGATTTTAGCCCACTCGCGGGAGCAATTGACTATGCACAGAGACAAGGTGCTTCGGCATCTTTGCCTATTGGGGTTGCAGGTCAACCGAGAAAAGAGCAAACTCGCCCCGGTGCAGAGGATCTCTTTTCTCGGGATTAAGCTGAACTCGGTCACCATGGTAGCGCGCCTCTCCGGAGAGCGTGCTTGCCTGTTGCTGAACTGTCTGAGGGAGCTCGACAGCAAAATAGTGGTCCCACTGAAATACTTTCAGAGGCTCCTGGGGCATATGGCATCCGCTGCGGCTGTCATGCCGCTCGGACTACTCCATATGAGACCACTTCAGCACTGGCTTCTAGATCAAGTTCCAAGACGCATATGGCATGCGGGCGCACACCGAGTCTCGTTTACTGTGCTGTGTCGCCGCACCCTCAGCCCCTGGAACGAACCCTCGTTCCTGCAGGCCGGTGTGCCTCTGGGACAGGCGTTCAGTCATGTTGTTATTTCAACAGATGCTTCCAACACGGGCTGGGGAGCCGTGTGTTGCGGGCATACAGCTGCGGGCCTGTGGAAAGGTGCCCAGCTGCATTGGCAAATCAATTGCCTAGAGCTGTTGGCAGTGTTCCTCGCTCTCCACCACTTTTTTTTGGTGCTGGAGCAGCAACATGTGCTGGTCAGGACGGACAGTACGGTGGCGGCAGCGTGTATCAACCGCATGGGGGGTACGCGCTCTCGCCACATGTCTCAGCTCACCTGCCGTCTGCTCCTCTGGAGTCACCCGCGGCTGAAATCGCTGCGCGCCATTCACATCCCAGGTATGCTCAACCGTGCAGCCGATGCGCTCTCACGGCAGCAAATTCACTCTGGAGAAGGGAGACACCACCCTGAGTCTGTTCAGCTGATATGGGCGCGATTCGGGGAGGCCCAGATCGATCTGTTTGCTTTCCCCGAGAACGCTCATTGCCAGTTGTTCTTTTCCCTGATCGAGGGCACTCTTGGCATGGATGCACTGGCCCACAGCTGGCCTCGGGGCACACGCAAGTATGCGTTTCCCCCAGTGAGCCTACTCGCGCAGCTATTGTGCAAGGTCAGGGAGGACGAGGAGCAGGTTCTGCTAGTTGCGCCCCTCTGGCCCAACCGGACCTGGATATCAGAGCTCTCCCTCCTCGCGACGGCCCCTGGTAGATCCCTTTGAGAGAGGACCTACTTTCTCAGGGACAGGGCACCATCTGGCACCCTCGCCCCAATCTCTGGAACCTCCACGTGTGGTCCCTAGATGCGAGGAAGACTTAAGTAACCTGCCGTCTGCGGTGGTTGATACCATCACTCAGGCTAGAGCCCCCTCCACGAGGCGCGCCTACGCCCTGAAGTGGAGTCTATTCACTGAATGGTGTGTCTCTCGCAGAGAAGACCCCTGGACTTGCCAGATCAGTGTTGTGCTCTCTTTCCTTCAAGAAAAGCTGGAGAGCAGGCTGTCGCTCTCCACTCTCAAGGTTTACGTTGCCGCCATCTCCACTTATCACGACGCGGTAGCTGGCGGCACCAAGGGAAAGCATAACCTCACCATCCGGTTCCTCAGAGGCACTAGGCGAATTAATCCAACTCGCCCCCCTCTCATGCCCTTTTGGGATCTCGTTCTCACAAGCTCACGTTCAGATCCCTTCGAGCCACTCAATTCAGTATCCTTAAGATTTCTGTCCCTGAAGACAGCTCTGCTGGTCGCATTGGCCTCCATTAAGAGGGTCAGGGACCTGGAGGCATTTTCGGTCAGTGATTCGTGCCTGGGATTAGGGCCGGATTTTTCTCACGTTATCCTGAGACCCCACCCGGGTTATGTGCACGAGGTTTCTACCACTCGCTTTAGAGATCAAGTAGTAACCCTGCAAGCGCTGCCCCCGAAGGAGGCAGACCCAGCCCTTTCCTTACTCTGTCCAGTTCACGCTCTGCGCATTTATGTGGACCGTACTCAGTACTTTAAATCATCTGAGCAGCTCTTTGTCATGGTGGTCGGCAGCAGGGAAGTGCCGTGACCAAACAAAGATTATCCCACTGGATTGTGGAGGCCATATCTTGTGCTTATTTGAGCAGAGGTCAGTTGCGTCCCCCGGGAGTGCGTGTGCACTCCACTCGGAGCGTTGCATCCTCTTGGGCGCGTGCACGCGGCGCCTCTTTAACAGACATCTGTAGAGCTGCGGGCTGGGCGACACCCAACACATTTGCAAGGTTTTACAATCTGCGAGTGGAGCTGGTTTCCTCAAGGGTATTAGGTAACCCTTGGTGATTGAGGAAACAACTCGGTGGGGTGTTGTAATACGCTTGCAGTGCCCTTTTTTCTTCAACACGAAGAGATGTGCACCTTCCGGTCTGTCAGTAAAGTTCCCTGTTCGGTGAGGCCTGCAGATTCCTCCGAGGCCCCCAGCACTGACTCAGCAGAGGAGTCACTTGCTGGCCCACTACGTTAGGTCTGCCCCCTGGTCAGCCCGCGTTTTTGGGTATAGGTGCCAGCTATGTGGGATCCACTCTGGCGATCTCATATGCTTTTTCCGCCACGGTTCAGTCCCCCCTCTCTTGGGTGGACCCGTGCCTTCCCTATCCGCTAACCACCTTCTTATGCGCACTCCCCCTTCTTTGGGCTAGTCTATATGTATTTCCATTTTGTCTCCCTCATTGGGTGGGGATGGTCTCCACAGCGTCCTCCCTACTGGGATTACACTGGGATTCCCAACATACTGTCGTGTTCATAGAATTACCTAGACGATAGCGACTCCCAAAAAAATATACCTATTCCGTAAAACTTCTTTTGAAGTGGGGATAAGTTAGGGCCAAGGGCACGTTGGAGGACCGCGCCTTCCATGATTTGGGTACGTCACGCTTGCTTGACTGCCCTCTCATCGGAGGCATTGGTAAGGTGCAGTCATTATGGCGTTTTCCATAGTCTCCCATACGTGTATTTTAACATCAAATCCACTTATAGCACTGGAGTTCCCCAACCGAAGGGGAACGTTCGAGGTTACAGAAGTAACTCTTCGTTCCCCAAGGAGGGGAAAGGAAGTGCTATACTCCGTCGCCATAATGACTGTCTCTTAGCTTTTAAAAAGTCTCTTTAGCTTAAAAGAAGGGCGTTTGCTAGCCATTTTTTAAAGCTTTTTAAAGCTTTTACAACACCCCACCCTCCTCGGGGAACGAAGGGTTACTTCTGTAACCTCGAACGTTATTTATGGTAAGTTTGGAATTGGCTGATTGGTGGATCGTATCTTGGCTAATGCTGGAACAATAATGTTCAATCATGGCTCGAAATTAGTTTATAAATAAACCACACATACTGTGTTTTTAACATCATGTTACAACTTCTACAAAATATGAAGCAAAATAACTGATTTCAACATTGATAGTAGTCAGAAATGTGACTTGAGCAGATCATTAGCCTATTAGAATATGAATGAAGTATCGTTTGATACTAAAGACTTGAGTAATGATGTTAACCCTCTTGTTAAATTCTCCACACATCACTTGCCCTTTGGGTCGAAAAATGACCCACCTTCACTAAACACTTGAAATAAAGCAGCTAAATTTGATTTCAATCCTCAAATCTATTTTGCATGAAGAAACAACCCTCATTTTTGATTAAAGTAAAAGGTTTATAATTTCGAATGCCAAAAGTGCCTGCATCAGTGTAGAAAGATTTTTTTTTTTTAGCAAGACAGTACTCATAAGTATTCAAAAGTTAAAGCTGCAGACATTTATTGAATGTGTGTGTTTGTGTGTGTATGTGTGTGTGTGTGTGTGTGTTTGGGAGGTGTGTGTATTGGAATGTGCATGTGTGTGCCAATGTGTGTAAAATAGTTTTATAGGTGAGTTAAAATTGATCCTGAAGCACAACTGTTGCGCCTAAAATGTGTAAAATGAAAATTATTCGTTTTGGTGGGGTCAATTTAGAAAAAGTCATCCAAATTTCAAGATAAAATTCTCAAAAAATATTTAAAATGATGCCTGGGTCTTTTAATTTAGCCGTAAGTCATCAAGAGGGTTAAGAAAACACAAATAAATAATATTTTTAGCCCATATTAATTAAAAAAAGACTTTTGCATTTTGTAAATTGTCTTGTTAAGCAATAGATACTTCTTAATGGCAACCCCACATTTGAACTCCTTTTTTTAATCATTGATATTTTTAATTTGTCAATGACTCTTGTAGTTTTAGATCCAAAGTGCAAACATATCCACACCATTCTTCTATTCCCAGAAGTTTTGCATGCCTTCGAACACTGTCGAACCGCTTTATACTCAATGAAATACAGAGGCCTAAAGAGACTGTAATACACCGGGTTACAAAAACAATTAGGCTTTTTCATCCACTTGCTTTGACATACAGAGGAACATGTTCTGTATTACACACTGGAAGTTTGACTGGAGCTCTTTCATACAGAGAAAGAGGGATGTGTTCGGTCCACTGAAGTGTCCCGTCTACACTGATCTCTGAATCCCCTTTTGACTTCAAACAAACTTCCACAATTTACAGAGAGTGATGCATTTGATGGAGGTTATAACGGCGGAGTCACAACAATGCTAGAACAGCGTGGCGTGATAGATTGGGCTTCTGTAATCGTTCTCAGTTGCCGTTTCATAAATCTTCAATGGGCCGCTGACCTCAGTCCCAAACACTTCATAAATCACCATATTCAACATTGAAGCCATAGAAGGGGAGGAAGAGAGGGAAAACGCAGCAGGGAATATGTTTAATCTAACTTTGCAGCTATTTAAAGCATGCTTCAAGTTCACAAAGGCAAGGTTCACAGATGCACGGGGAGCCACCTGTTGAACAATCATTTAGGAAGTAATAAATTGTGAGGCTTGATAAAGAAGAAGCGAGTCAGGCATCTGCTGCTTATTACAATCGCACAAATTAACCACAAGGAGGATGCGTTTGATGTCAGATATTAACAAAAGGCTTATGGTTGTTTCGCAGTAGATTTTGCCTAAGCAAAAGGTGTGCAATTTAGTTAATTATAATATTAAATATAAATCATTTCTGAGTTTGCATGTGGGTTTCCTCTGGGTGCTCCAGTTTACCCTACAAGTCCAAAGACAAGGGGTACAGGTGAATTAGGTAAGATAAAACTGTCCGTGGTGTATATGTGTGAATGAGTATGTGTTTCCCAGTGATGTGTTGCAGCTGGAAGGGCATCCGCTGCGTTAAAAATTTAAAAATTTAAAATTTAAAAAATTTTATTTTATTTACATAGTGTATTTATATATATATATATATATATATATATATATATATATATATATATATATATATATATATATATATATATATATATATATATATATATATATATATTTCAAATTAACTAATTATATTATTTAACAAATTAAACTAAATGATAAAGACTTTACTTTTAAACATTAACACATTTTACGTAGTAATCTGGCCTACAACATTGAAAATTCAGTGACTTTTTTTTGTCTTTTTTGTTTGTTTTATTCTGTAGATTAAGGCTCCATCTGTTAATTTGGTATCACTTTATTTTGATAGTCCTTTTAAAGCACTTTGTTGAATTTAAGTTACATTGCATTACATGCCAACTAATTATTATTAGAATATAAGTAGACTGTTAGGATTGGGATTTGGGTTATTGTAAGTTTGCATGTACTTGCAAAGTTACTTATAGTCAGTTAAATGTGTGAAGGAGCAGTATCATCAGATTTTAAGCAGACAGTCTACTAACAATCAAATGAGAAGCAGTTGGCAATCAGTTGCAATGCAACTTTTTATCAACAAAATATGTAATAGGGACCATCAAAATAGACAAGACCATCAAGTCTTACCGTTAATTTAAGTAAAGTCAATATTTAAAGAAAAAATACATTTAAAAAAGCATTTATGAATTTTAGTTTATGCAAATTACTTAGCACAATAAGTAATACATTCAGTTGTATTTTTTAAATGAACCTGATTTATAACATGTTTATATATATATATATATATATATATATATATATATATATATATATATATATATATATATATATATATATATATATATATATATATATAATATATATATATAGTTGAAGAATTATTAACTTCCCTTTGAATTTTGTTTTCTTTTTAATTATTTCCCAAATTATGAGTGAGAAGTTATGAACAAATTATGAACAGAGAAAGGAAAATTTTCACAGTGTGTTTGATAATGTTTTTTCTTCTGGAGAAAGCCTTATTTGTTTTATTTTGGCTAGAATAAAAGCAGTTTTTAATTTTTAAAGAACCATTTTAAGGTCAAAATTATCAGCCCCCTTAGCAATATTTTTTCAATAATCTACAGAAAAAACCATCATTATACAATGACTTGTCTAATTACCCTATCCTGCCTAATTAGCCTAGTTAAGCCTTTAAATGTCACTTTAAGCTGTGTAGAAGTGACTTGAAAAATATCTAGCCACTATTAAATGAGTTAAAACTATTTTTTTCTATTTTTTTTCTATTTTTTTTTTACCATTTTTTTAAATGTGTTAAAAAAATCTCTTTGTTAAGCAGAAATTGGGGAAAAATAGATAGGGGGGCTAATAATTCAGACTTTAACTGTATGTATATGTATATATATATATATATATATATATATATATATATATATATATATATATATATATATATATATATATATATATATATATATATATATATATATATATATAGCAATACACTAAGTATGTTAAAGTAAAATATTTTGCAGCTCATGTCAACATTTTGATAATACCGTATATCTGGATAAAAGCTTTAGCAATTAATCAAACTAGAAAAAATTATAAACACTACCGGTCAAAAGTTTGGGGTCAGTGCGATTTTTAATTGCTTTAAAAAAAGCGTATCCTGCTTTCCAAAGCTGCATTTATTTAATCAAAAATACAGTACAAATTGTAAAATTGTGAAACATTATTGCACTATAAAATAACTGTTCAAAAAAAGTTTATAAATTTAATTTTTTCATTTATTACAGTGATTTTAATGATAAATTTTAAGTTTCATTACTCCAGACTTCAGAGTCATATGATGCTTCAGATATCGATCTAATATTACCCTGACCCCAAATTTTGGACCAGTAGTGTATATACAGGCAAAAAAAGAAAACAAAACGTAATTAAGACTCATTGCTCTTAACAACATTCATATTTATAAAGCTGATATTTCAGTGCAAGAAATAGATTTGCTATTTACAACAAATCTTTAGTCTCTGCAAGCAGTGCTAACTGTCCATTTGATGTGCTATGTGTACAGGCACTGTTTGCGTATTGTTGCTTAGAACCTGGAAAGGCTTTATATGGATGAATGCTTGTGCATTTATCTGAACAAGAGCTCTCGCTGAACAGCAAAATCTAACACCAAACAATGTTGGATTGTTCAAGTACTATTTACAATAAAAGGGACACAATGCCATACAAAAATATATCATTTTCATTTTCTACGCATTTTCTTAAGCATTTATAAAACAGCTGTAGAGGGGCACTATACACACTATTTAATTTGCTGAATTCAGAAACCATAACTAAAACATTAGCACCTGGACAGAGGATTCTTTGCATACTTTGGCTTTTGTCAGGTTCTTAGCAGACCACATAAAACGTTCGAGGTTACAGAAGTAACCCTTCGTTCCCCGAGGAGGGGAACGGAAGTGCCATGAATGGGAGGATTCGGATCAGAAGCCGCTTATCTGGAGAGTATTGAACGGGCCAATGAATGAAATTAATTGGCAGCGTAAGCTTGCGCAGGTGTGCGACATCTGCAATTATCTCAGCATATAAGCACACCTGAAGCCAGCAGACGCCATCCTTTTAAGCTGAAGAGACTTTCAAACAGCTAAGGGACAGTCATTATGGCGACGGAATATGGCACTTCCGTTCCCCTCCTCGGGGAACGAAGGGTTACTTCTGTAACCTCGAACGTTCCCCTTCGGTTGGGGAACTTCAGTGCCATGAATGGGAGAATATGGAAAGCGCCATAATGACTGCACCTTACCAACACCCCCGATGAGGAGATAGTCAAGCAAGCGTGACGCACCCACATCATGGGGGGCGCGGTCCTCCAACGTGTCCCTGGCCCTAATTTATCCTACTTCAACAGAAGTTTTACGGATTTAGATATATTTTTTGGGAAGTCGTGAGCATCTAGATAATTCTAGGAATACGACAGTACGTTGGGAAGCGTGCAATCCCGATAGGGAGGACGCTGCGGAGGCCATCCGTTACCCAAGGGGGGGATAGATGGCAGAATTTACCTATGGACTAGCCCTAAAAAGGGGGAGTACGCATAGCAAAAGAGTGGTTAGCGGAGAGGGAAGACACGGGTCCACCCAGGGGGGGGACTTAACCGTGGCGGAATAAGCATATGGGATCGCCTAGTGGGGATCACGCATAGCAGGCACCTATACCCAAAACGCGGGCTGACCAGCGGGCAGACCTACAACGTAGTGGGCCAGCAAGTGACTCCTCCGCTGAGTCAGTGCTGGGGGCCACGGAGGAATCTGCAGGGCTCACCTGACGGGGAACTTTACTGACAGATAAAAAAGGCGCACGTACCTCCGTGTTAGGGAGAATGGCGCCGCAAGCGTGTTTCAACACCCTACCGAGTTGTCTCCTCAATCACCAAAGGGTTACCTAATACCCTTGAGGAAACCGGCTCCACTCGCAGATTGTAAAACCTTGCAAATGTGTTGGGTGTCGCCCAGCCCGCAGCTCTACAGATGTCTGTTAGAGAGGCGCCGCGTGCACGCGCCCAAGAGGATGCAACGCTCCGAGTGGAGTGTGCACGAACTCCCGGGGGACACGGCTGACCTCGACTCGAATAAGCGAGTGAAATGGCATCCACAATCCAGTGGGATAATCTTTGTTTTGATACGGCACTTCCCTGCTGCCGATTGCCATAACAGACAAAGAGCTGCTCAGATGATCTAAAATTCTGAGTACGGTCCACATAAATGCGCAGAGCGCGAACTGGACAAATTAAAGAAAGGGCTGGGTCTGCCTCCTCCGGGGGCAGCGCTTGCAGGTTCACTACCTGATCTCTAAAGGGGGTGGTAGGAACCTTGGGCACATAACCGGGGCGGGGTCTCAGGATGACGTGAGAGTAATCCGGCCCGAATTCCAGGCACGAGTCACTGACCGAAAATGCCTCCAGGTCCCCGACCCTCTTGATGGAGGCCAACGCAACCAGCAGAGCTGTCTTCAGGGACAGAAATCTTAGAGATACTGATTCGAGTGGCTCAAAGGGATCGGATCGCAGACTCGTGAGAACGAGGGCGAGATCCCAAGAGGGCATGAGAGGGGGGCGAGATGGATTAATTCGCCTAGCACCCCTAAGGAACTGGATGACCAGGTTATGCTTTCCCACGGTGCCGCCAGCTACCGCGCTAAGATAAGCGGAGATGGCGGCCACGTAAACCTTGAGAGTGGAGGGCGACAGCCTGCTGTCCAACTTCTCTTGAAGGAAAGAGAGCACAACACTAATCTGGCAATTTCGGGGGTCTTCTCTGCGAGAGACGCACCATTCAGTGAATAGACTCCACTTCAGGGCGTAGGCGCGCCTCGTGGAGGGGGCTCTAGCCTGAGTGATGGTATTAACCACCGCAGTCGGTAGGTTACCTAAGTCTTCCTCGCGTCTAGGGACCACACGTGGAGGTTCCAAAGATCGGGGCGAGGGTGCCAGATGGTGCCCTGTCCCTGAGAGAGTAGGTCCTCTCTCAAAGGGATCCGCCAGGGGAGGGCCGTCGCGAGGAGTGAGAGCTCTGATATCCAGGTCCGGTTGGGCCAAAGGGGCGCAACTAGCAGAACCTGTTCCTCGTCCTCCCTGACCTTGCACAGAAACTGCGCGAGCAGGCTCACTGGGGGAAACGCATACTTGCGCATGCCCCGAGGCCAGCTGTGGGCCAGTGCATCCGTGCCGAGAGAGCCCTCGGTCAGGGAAAAAAACAACTGGCAGTGAGCGTTCTCGGGGGAAGCAAACAGATCGATCTGGGCCTCCCCGAATCGCGCCCATATCAGCTGAACAGACTCGGGGTGGAGTCTCCATTCTCCAGGGCGTAACAGCTGTCGTGAGAGCGCATCGGCTGCACAATTGAGCGTGCCTGGGACGTGAATGGCGCGCAGCGATTTCAGCCGCGGGTGACTCCAGAGGAGCAGACGGCGGGCGAGCTGAGACATGCGGCGAGAGCGCATACCCCCCATGCGGTTGATATACGCCGCCGCCGCCATACTGTCCGTCCTGACCAGCACGTGTTGCCGCTCCAGCACCGGTAAAAATCGGTGGAGAGCGAGGAACACTGCCAACAGCTCTAGGCGATTGATATGCCAATGCAGCTGGGCACCCTTCCAGAGGCCCGCAGCCGCATGCCCGCGACACACGGCCCCCCAACCCGTGTTGGAAGCGTCTGTTGAAACAACAACATGGCTGGACGCCTGTCCTAGAGGCACACCGGCCTGTAGGAACGAGGGGTCGTTCCAAGGGCTGAGGGCGCGGCGACACAGCGCAGTAACCGAGACCCGGTGTGTGCCCGCGTGCCATGCGCGTCTGGGGACCCGATCGTGAAGCCAGTGCTGAAGTGGTCTCATATGGAGCAACCCGAGCGGCGTGACGGCGGCTGCGGATGCCATATGCCCCAGGAGCCTCTGAAAGAACTTCAGTGGGACCACTAGTTTGCTGTCGAGCTCCCTCAGACAGTTCAGCAACAGGCGAGCGCGTTCCTCGGAGAGGTGCGCTACCATGGTGATCGAGTCCAGCTCCATCCCGAGAAAAGAAATCCTCTGCACGGGGGCGAGTTTGCTCTTTTCTCGGTTGACCTGAAGCCCCAGTAGGCGGAGATGCCGAAGCACCTTGTCCCTGTGCATAATCAATTGCTCCCGCGAGTGGGCTAAAATCAGCCAGTCGTCGAGATAATTGAGTATGCGAATGCCCGCGAGCCGAAGGGGCGCTAGGGCACCCTCCGCGAGTTTGGTGAAGACCCGCGGAGACAGAGAGAGCCCGAAGGGGAGGACCTTGTACTGCCACGCTCGACCCTCGAACGCAAACCGCAGAAATTGGCGGTGGCGTGGAAGAATGGAGACATGGAAATACGCGTCCTTCAGGTCTATGGCTGCAAACCAATCCCGAGGACGAACGCATTGGAGAATGCGCCTCTGCGTGAGCATTCTGAACGGCAGCTTGTGCAGACAGCGGTTCAAAACGCGCAGATCTAGGATTGGCCGTGACCCACCGCTCTTTTTGGGTACGATGAAGTATGGGCTGTAAAACCCACTCTCCATCTCGGCTGGAGGAACCGGCTCGATTGCACCCTTCGCCAGGAGGGCAGCAATCTCCTCTCGCAAGACAGGGGCGGACAGGGGGTTGACCCTGGAGAAATACACGCCCGTAAACTTGGGGGGCCGTTTCGCGAACTGAATCGCGTAACCGAGTCTGATTGTGCGTATGAGCCACCGCGAGGGGCTGGCCCGCGCTAACCAGGCAGGCAGAGCCCTCGCTAATGGAGTCATCGCTACAATCGCTGACGTACCAGCGGTGGGGCAGCGCGGAGTGGGTGTGCTGATCCGGGAAGCACGAGGGTCCCGCGGAAGAGCTGGAGGAGAGCGATTCGCTCTGGCTCCGCACCCTGACTCCGGAGAGGGGGCTGGAGGGCTGAGGAAAGGGAGACCGTCCCCCCAGCGCTCGTGAGCCACTGGCGAAGCACGTAGAGTCTGCGAGCCGGAAGGCAGCGCGTCCCGGACTGGCAGAACTCGTGCAGTCACATCCGGGGAAGGGAAAAAGTGCTCTTTTACTGATGTTTTGGTGGCACTGAAAAGTACCGTTGTTATCGGGGCCCCGCCCTCCAGCGGGGAAAGAGCAAGTTTCCTCTTCTCCGGATGGCCTGTCTCAGGGACGCTTCGCGGTCCGTTTACCGGACTTAACGGCGCCCTGGGCAGGAGGGGCTGCCTGCTTTCGAGGTGAACGCCGCGCCCGCTTGGCCGGAGGCGCAGGCGGGGGCGGGGCAGCACTCGTTGGCGGGCGCCCTCGGCGAGGAACAGCGGAGGTGGATGGCTCGGCGGGCGGAGCGGGCTTACGGCCACGCCGATAGATGACATTGCCCATCGCATCCGACTGCTCTTTCACCGCCTTGAATTCCTGGGTGAATTCACCGACGGTGTCGCCGAACAGGCCAGCCTGGGATATGGGCGAGTCAAGAAAGCGAACTTTGTCAACGTCGCGCATATCGGCCAGGTTTAGCCAGAGGTGGCGTTCCTGAACCACAAGTGTGGACATCGTCCTCCCCAGCGCACACGCGGCGGACTTAGTAGTCCGAAGAGCATAGTCGGTCGCGGTGCGCAGCTCATGTAATAAGCTTGGGTTGGACCCGCCCTCGTGCAGCTCGGCCAGCGCCTGCGCTTGGTAGCGCTGGTAGGTGGCCATCGCGTGCAAAGCAGAAGCAGCCTGGCCCGCAGCCTTATAAGCTCTGGCTCCGAGGGAGGCAGACAACCTACAGGCTTTGGACGGGAGGCGGGGCAAACCCCGCCACGTAGAGGCGCCGCGCGGACAAAGATTGACCGCGATAGCGCGCTCCACTGACGGGATCGCCTCATACCCCCTGGCAGCTCCGCCGTCAAGGGCGGTGAGGGCGGAGGCACTCGCAGCACGGGCAGAGAAAGGTGCCCTCCAGGACTGCGTGAGCCTACTGTGCACTTCCGGGAAGAAGGGGACGAGAGGCTTCGAAGGCTTCGCCTTCTGGTCCTCTACGTAGCACCCATCTAGTCGGTCCGGCCGCGGAGCTGGGGGATAAACCATCTCCAACCCCACGGCCGAAGCAGCCCGGGAAAGCACGGCTAACATGTCCGCTTCAGGATCCGATTTGACAGCGCTCACCTGCCCGGAGGGGGCGAGCGGGTCCGGATCTTCGTCGGACAGTGAAAGCCCACCCTCCGATGCCGCGGAGGACGTCTGATCTCCGGTGTCAGCGAGTGTGAGAGCTACCATCTGGTTAGACGGATCACTCTCACCACCCGAAGCTTGGATGGAGCGCCGTGAGGAGCGAGAGGTCCGCGAGCCCGTGGGCGGCGGATTAGCTCCCGCTGAAACCCTCAGATCTGCCCGAGCGCCCGCTGCTTTTTTAGAGCAGGAGGCAACTGGGGTGGCTCGCTCTCTTGCGAAAGTTAGCCGCGATCTTAGCTGTGCAACGGTCATGGCATCGCAATGACGACATGAACCGCCCGCGAGCACCGCATTAACATGCTGGACCCCCAAACATGCAATGCAGTGATCGTGTCCATCATCCGGAGACAGGAAACCCCCGCATCCAGAAACGCACAGTCGGAGCGCCATCCTGAAAAGGACGTGCTGCACGACTGTGTTGCTCTTTTAGGAAAGTTGCAACTATACGCACCGCTCTGGAGGACCGGACCCAAAGAACCGCAGGCAAGGGAGTAACCCAGCTCGACCGTCTGCCACCGCGAAGACCCACTCTGGACCGGGAGACACACTCGTTCGCTCTGAAGTGCTGATCAGCAAGAGGAACCCTCATCGACTCACTCAGAAAGGATCTGAAGCGAAAAGGATGGCGTCTGCTGGCTTCAGGTGTGCTTATATGCTGAGATAATTGCAGATGTCGCACACCTGCGCAAGCTTACGCTGCCAATTAATTTCATTCATTGGCCCGTTCAATACTCTCCAGATAAGCGGCTTCTGATCCGAATCCTCCCATTCATGGCACTGAAGTTCCCCAACCGAAGGGGAACTCCAGTGTCTGAAGAAATAGCAGTTGTTAATCACCATTTTAATTCATATAATTATTAATGGAATATAAAATCTGATATAATGAGATGTGCTAGTTCCTCTTCTTCAAGGCAATAAATAGTACTATATGTTGTTTAGCTCCTCGCCACCAGAGACAATGCATATGTATGCACTTCCTTTTCATGGGAAAAAAATAATAATAATAATAAAAAAATAACTTTTATAAGTTGCCATCAGAAAACGGGGAACTCAGTTTTTTTTTTTAAGTAACTATATGCTGGATAAGTTAGCAGTTTATTCCACAGCGGTGACCCCTGAAGAATAAAGGGACTAAGCCAAAGCAAAATGAATGAATGAAGAAAAGAAAATGTTTAATTTATTCATTAAACACATTTAAAAATCATGTTTGACCAAAGTGAAATACATAAGTTCAAATGTTGCTTCTAATCAGAGTTTGTTTTGTTGTAATTTAATATGTTGGTTGGCTATAATGTTTTGCAGCAACCAAACAACAAACAAACAAAAACTCAAACTCTAAATGAACGAACGAATGAATGAACGAACAAATGATTGAATGAATGAATGAATGAATGAATGAATGAATGAATGAATGAATGAATGAATGAATGAATGAATGAATGAATGAATGAATGAATGAATGAATGATTGAATGAATGAATGAATGAATGAAATTTTGAACAACATATGGGAAAATAAATGAACTTGTGTCATCATTCAGCTCAAGTCAAAAAAATTTAGATTCAGTTAGTTCAAAAACTTAGCTAATTGGTTATAAATTAATTTCAAGCACCATTCAGCAGGTTTAGTGCCATTAAATGAATTATATTTCTGAATATTAAATGTCCTTTAGATTTTAACTGAGCTCGCCAAAGGCAACAGTGGCACACAACCCAAACTCCATCAGGTGACAGAAATTAGAGGAAAAAAACTGAACCTGAGCTGCCAGTGGTGCCCACTCAAAAATAGGGGAAAAAAAGAAGAAAATACTGCATGACACCCCAGCGGTAACGGTGTATTATATATCTAAAGGTGCATTTCAAGGTCTTAAGGAAACCTTCATCAAAATATTGCTCAAACAGGAATGGGTCTGTTATTCATCCCAGCTGTGCATCCTTACACTTCAATATCCTTTGCACTCACCAGCCCCCATTAATCCTAATGTCTAAGTTATTTCACTCTGGCAGAATCTACAACTACATTAATAATCTCTGAGAGGAGAGAGAGAGAGAGAGAGAGAGAGAGAGGGAGCAGGACGGCCAGTCTGTCATGTGCAGCACAGTCTTAATCAATGCATCAAAGTGCTATTGTAAAGCAGAGAACCCAGGCTGCCCATGGAGAGCTTTCTCTGGATTCTCCATGTCAGATGGACTATTAATATGAAATACAAGCTGGTTGAGGAGACTAATATTCAAACCTGCTGTGATTCTCGGGGGGGCAAAGACACTGAAACACGACTAATGTTCTGCAGACAATCACAGAGCTTTGCTGTCAGTGAGAAAGCTACCACAGCACAGTGTCGGACAACCACAGTGCCTGCTGTGACTTTGTGAAACATTGCTTTTCATGTATGAGAATCAGTTTTGAACATTTGAAAATGTGATGCAGATTATCGGCTGCACATCCATGATGTCCATGACATGCTGTGTGTTTAGAGATGCTCTTCTTCAGACCTCAGGCTGAATTGAGTGGTTTTCAGAGATTCTGTTGTCTTTCTATCAGCTTGAAACAGACTGGCCATTTATCTTTGACCTCTGGCATCGACAATTCACCCACATAACTGCTGCTCACTGCATATATTTTCTATTCCTTTTTGGTAATTTCTCTGTAAACCCAAGAGATGGTTGTGCATGAAAATCCCATCAGATCAGTCGTTTCTGAAATTCCGAGACCAGGCAGTCTAGCGCTAACAACCATATCATGTTGAAAGTCAGTTAAATCAACTCATTTGCCCATTCAACTCATTGCTCAGTTTAAACTTTATCTTGATACATCAACAGTACTTGCCAAGTGGTTTAGGTTGCCACCAAGTAATTGGCTGATTAGATATTCCATTAAGGGTCAGATAAACCTGTGAAGTGGCTGTTGAGTGTTTGTTTGTTGTGTTAGCAATATAGCATAATGTAGTATAAAATAACTAAATAATTATATAATACACACTACATTTCACATCAAATTGAACAACATGACATACTTTGGAAAATGTTATTAATCTTACATGTGGCACAGTGGGTAGTGCTGTCGCCTCACAGCAAGTTCAAGCCTCTGCTGGGTCATTTGGTATTTCTTTTTGGAGTTTGCATGTTCTCCTCATGTTTGTGTGGGTTTCCTCCGGGTGCTCCTGTTTCCCCCACCGTCCAAAGACATGCGCTATGTGAAATGAATAAGCTAATGTGTACATAGTGTATTTGTGTGGATGGGAGTGTATGGGTGTTTCCCAGTAGTGGGTTGCAGCTAGAAGGGCATCCGCTGCGTAAAACATATGCTGGATGAGGTAGCGGTTCATTCGGCTGTGGCGACCTCGGATTAATGAAAGGACTAAGTTGAAAAGAAAATGAATGAACGAATAAATGAATGGCACATGTGAAACATAATTTTTTTTAAAATCTTTTTTTTCAATATCCAGTATAATGTGGGGTTTACTGTAAACATGTTAAAAAAAAAAAAAAAAAAAAAAAAAACAGGAACACATGAATCATTTGAAATACACATAAAATGTGCAGTTTTGGAACATTTTCACATTGCATTTTTATATAAGAAATATGAAACGATTATGGAGCATTTTGTGAAACTTGGAACACATTAAATAAATAATACACACATCAAACGTATGGCTTGGGAACATTTTCACATTATATTCATACATGTGAAACATGAAACACATAAAACATGTGAAATGTGTTGTTTTGGAATATATTCACAATACATTTATACACATGAAACACTTGTGAAACATGAAGAGTGAAACACATGTAACATGCTTTGATAGCATTTTAACATTACATTTTTACCCGTGAAACATATTAAATGAGTGGTTTTGGATCAATTTGGGAAACGTGGAACAGATGAAACAAGTCAGTCACATCAAATGTGGTTTTGGAATATATGCATGTAAAAGAAAACATATATCATATGTTGAATCACATTTCTTTTTTCATGCAAATGTTCCAAAATCCCACAGTATCTGTGTTTCAGCTGTATGTTTAACATGTGATTTTAATTAATTTGTTCTAGTGATTTTAAAGATAAATTGTCAGCTTCTTTACTCCAGTCTTCAGTCACACGATCCTTCATAAATCCCTCTAATATTATTATTATTATTATTATTATTATTATTATTATTATTATTATTATTATTATTATTATTATTATTATTAATGGTATTAGTAATAAAAGCAATTGTGACTGGAGTAATAAATAAATATTTTATAAAAAAGTATTTTGCTATTGATTTTTTTTTACATTTAATAAATGCCGCTTTGATGAACAGAATAGATTTATTTAAATGTATTTAAATAAAATTAATCATTAAAAAAAAATAATAACTGACCCTAAACTTTTGACCAGTTGTGTACATAGAGACATTATTTCCCCTCCATCAAAAACAGCTTTAAAAAAAATCTAATTTGTCAGCAACATCTGTGAGAGTATAATCTAATATCTAATTAATTATTTAAATACATGTTGTAAGTTATAACAATTTAGCTGTTAAACAAATGCACAGCAAGTTACAGTTACCTTTTATTTTATTTATTTATTTTTTCCAATTAATGCAAAAAGTTATTAGATTGACAGTGATTACTGGTGGGAAATAAAACCTGCCCCTGATAATCTTGCCAATTAATAAAAAATATATTTTAATTATTGAAATGTCATACATCGAGATGTTGTATAAAACAATACATGATTCAATTTAAATGGATTGCACCATATTGCAGCATGTAGGGGGTGCTGTAAGGGTGAACGATCCAGCGATGAGCAGATTACAAGAATGGCTGCTGGGAAAAATTAAAAGGTGCAACTCGATTAACCACTTGATTTGAGTGACATGTAGGTCTCGGCCTGAATTAATGCTGGGAGCCTTTTAAGGGAAAAGATGATGAGGAGAACATGCCCCCTACTGCCACCCAAGGCTTATTTACATTAAATTAGATTCTATTAATTTTTAAAAATGACATTAAACGTGACTGCAGGGAGGTGTGTAAAAATAAAATCATGATAAATATGTGATTTGCTGGAGGTGTTGGTTTTCGCTCATTTAATTCATTGCATTAGATTGTTTCAGAGGAAAGGAAGTACACAAGCTGCACGTATGTACTATTTCATGCATATTCAGATTTAAATGTATCACACACACACAACGCAATATACTGCTGCCTTTATTTGCTTGAACTTGCATCTGTGAAGGAGTGTGCATGTGAATGCATTTAAATGCTTTTTATCGAGTCTCCATAGTATGTAAACACATATTTATAGTCATGCATTGAGTTTAATCTCCCCGAACGCATGTATATGATTATGATAATGTTCATCCACTTTCATGAGCGTGCCTAATATATCTATGCTGTTGTCTTACTCATCCTCCGACCCAATTTAAATCCACGGCTGGAGTCGGGGCAGGTCAGGGGTGTGCGTGTGTGTGTGTGTGTGTAACAGGAGTGAGTTGTAGGTAATCCTCAGACTTGGTCTTGAGGCCCACAAGTGAAGCCATCCATAAAGGGCAGACTCACAGACCGCCATTCAGAACATTAATCTGCAAACAAGTGTTTTTTTGTGTCCCTCTTCTCCAATTTTCATCGCCATCAATTTGGTACACAGATTGAATGTGATTCAGCTCATACTATCAAATTACAGGTTTCTTTATACAAACATAGATGTACTATCTCTATCCACACACACACACAAACACACACATAGGTTTGTTTTTGTGGATTGTGGGGACATTCCATAGGTTTTTAACAGTTTTATACTCTGCAAACTGCATTTTCTAACACCCTACACATAACTCTGCTCCTTAGAGGAAGCTTTTTTTATTTCTCAAAAAAGAGCTACCTATATCTGTCCCTCCATAGACAGCAAAAATCTTGAAACATTTAAAGCCCAGAAAGGAACAAAGATCATTTATGTTTCTTCAGTGGTTCAACCATAATTTTATAATAATAATGATAATAATAATAATAATAATAATAATAATAATAATAATAATAATAATAATAATAATAATAATAATAATAATAATAATAATTAATAATTACATTTATATAGCACTTTTCTGAGTGTTCAAGATCCGCGTTCATGAAAGCACTATGATGTGTGTTGGACTGTTAAAATATAAGGTGCCCTCTTTACAAGCAGAAGACGCAAGCTGTGCATAACACATGTCTTCATAAATGTCTGAAGATTACAACTGAAGGGATGACTTGCTTTTTTTCCCTTTCTTATTCCAACCAGAATGTACAGACATTACCAATATAATCATTCATTCAATTTTCCTTTGGCTTAGTCCTTTTATTTATTAGTGGTCCAACTTATTCAGCAAGCCAACACAAGGATAACATGTAAACTCCACACAGAAATGCCAAATGGCCAAGCCTGGACTCGAACCAGCGACCTTCTTGCTGTGAGGTGACAAGGCTAACCACTGAACCACTGTGTCGCCCATTTCCAATATATACTGCTCAAAAAAATATAAAAAAAGGAACACTAAACACAATGTAATTCCAAGTGTTCCCTTTATTTATTTTTTGACCAGTACACATCAGTAGAGCGACACATACTGTAGTATCATCATCAGTTGATGATGAAGAGTGAAGTCATTATTTTATTTATTTATTTTTTTCCATTTGTTTGCAAAAATAATTCTCATGTCATCCGAAAATTACAGTTGAACCACTGTAGTCTCATGGGCTGTTTTGACAATGCTCTTAGGCTGGATTTGCACTGCAGATCTTGAAGGTTAATTCCGATTTTGTGACTGTATCTGATTTTTTTGATGATCCACAACATCTTTTAAAAGTGACTGCTATCCAATTTTCTGCATTTTCATAGCACACGGCAAAGGTGCAGTGACCAGGGGGGGAAAAAAGACTGGGCGTTGACTGACAGCTGATAATAAAATAGCTCTCTTTTCTTTATTTCTGTAGTTTATCACAAACAAAAAGTTGTTTTACTATAGTTTATGACAGAAAGGTTGTAATTTGGGCTTTGTCTTTTAATCTCTCTTTTATAAACTCTCTCTCTGTCTCATTAACATGCTTAAATACTTGTGCTACATGACAATGTAAAAGCTTTTTAGTCCTTGTGTAGTCCTTTTAGTCCAGTTTGGGACTGAAATCTGTTCCAAAAGTCGATCCATTTCCCGGATAATTTGAGAAGTGTCAGTGCTATGAATCGGGCTCAGGCACTGTTCACTTGCGCATCATCGATGATGTAAGCAAGCCCAGACCCTAATGTAATGTGAGTTCGGGCCGTTGGGGAAACAGAAGAGGGGACAAGCGTGCTTTAGCCCAGCTCAAGGCAACTGTACATAGTGTGAGTACGCCCTTAGGTCCTTTCTGGCCTTTGAATTTCTGACGAACCTTGCTGTCTGTGGTGGATAAGAGTTCTTTCAAAATATCTTAAGTTGTGTTTCGAAGACGAATGAAGGCCATATATATATATATATATATATATATATATATATATATATATATATATATATATATATATATATATATAGTTGGAAAAAGTGTATACAACTATAGTTTTCTTGTTTTGACATTAAAGTATGTCACTAAGAAATAATTACATGCTTTTTTGGCAAGCAAAAAAAGTCTAAAACTGAAATCAAAATGGTCTTAAAAGGGTCTTAAAAATTCTTTAAATTTGGCATGATGAAAGCTGCAGAAAACCTGTTAATGAATTGATACCAGACATCACGCTTTTTACCATCAACAAACCAGCATTGAGGCATTTGTCATTTAACTGCAATTAGACTTAATTGAGTTTATGAATGCTTCTAATAGTCAAGAAATGACGAGTTTAGATGCATAAACCTCTAAGTGCCATTTGAAACTTTCTTTTAAAATTAGCATTTTTCTCAGCCTACTCTGTTTAATTTCAGTTATTTCACTTAAAAGGCAATATAAAGAATGTATCTTATCCCGTAAAAGTGAAATTTCTAACCCTACAAACAGGAGCCTAATAAAAACGCTCTGTTTAGAAGAAAATTTAAGATGGCATTTACAGGTTTTTGCATCTAAACTCTTCAAATATAACAATCTAAAACAGATTAAATGTATTCAAATGTAGTATATTAGTAGTTGTAGGAGTTTTAGTTAAAATCATCTTCCTTTGTTCTCAATTGTACACAAGTGACTGTTTGATCTTTATCTTCACATTAAAAAAACACTTTCTTTAAAGCAACAAACAGCATCAAAGACCCGAATAATTGTACTCTTTTATGTAAGAATGTAGGGATTAATATATTTTGGATTTACAGATGTCTTAAATTCAGTAAGAACCCTTTGAAAAGGATACATATATGGATGAAAAAAAAACAATAGTTCTCATACTTACACCTATTTTAAAATGCAATGGATTTATCTGGAGGATTCCTACAAATGTCTGTTGACTAACAGCAATAAATAATACCATAAATATTCAATATTTTTAATCTAGTTTAATATATCCTTCAGTTTTATGCAAATTATGAGTCATTAGCATAATCACATTTGACTACATCCTTATAAACCAAGTGAAAGATTACAGCGCATTTCTTTTTTTCGAATGTATATTAAAGAATCACATTCAAATGTTAATGTAAACACGGTGTGGATCGTGAAGGAATTAGCGCACAGTGTTAGCAGACTTATATATCTATTCTAGGTCAGAATATACATGAGAAAAAGTTTCCAGTTGCCTAAATGCTTTTTTCCCCCCTCAAATATTTAACCCCTGCGAAATTCATTACCGGTGTAAAAAACCAGGAACAAATTTGGGAGACGGGGAAAGAGAGTGATAGTGAAAAGGACATTACCTCTACCAGCACTTAAGTTGACATGGGGGCCTGTTAAAGCTTCAGCCAGATATCAAGCTGGATAAAGACGGCAGAAAAAGGCCATTATGTAGCCACAGGAGACTCTATACCTCTCGCTTATTTCACTTGTCCCTCTCTCTCCAACCTTGAACTTGTCAGGAGTTCAGTATCTGAGGGGCCCCTTGGATGCAAGTGAGCGAAAGGTCCCTTTGGATTCATCCTGAACCCAGCTTGGCTCTCTCATCCCAACTTTTGCTCTCTCACTCACAAAGCAATACAGAAGCTTTATCTTTGCCCCAAACATAACATTAACTACCGAAGAACACTATAAATCCACCCCCAAAAGCCTGGATGGCTTCCTTCTCAAATAAGATCATTATTGCACTCGTAATCCCATTAAATAGATCATTTTGCAAATATCTAAATCCAATTAATAATGTGTTTTCAAAGGAGGTGAGGAAAAACAGTGCGCTATAGAGAGTTGACACGCTGTGACTCACAGGCCTTTGTTGGCGTCTCAGCGTCAGCGCCGCACGTAAGGCTGAAAAAAGCAAACTTAAGCCTGAAGCGTCATGTTGGGGAAAACAGGATGATGAAAGCCACACTCATTACTGGAAAATAAGACATTCACTTTCCACGAGCTTTTTTAATTAATGCGTCAGACTCCGAAAAGGCCTTTCCCCAAAATCCATGGTGCTTTAGAGAAGCCGAGCTGTTTTTTGATATCCATGAACCCTTGGATTCATGAGTCAAGGAGCACTCTGCTTAAGTGAATTAACATGTAATTAAATAAGTGAGCATCTGTTTTGTGGATTTCAGAGATATATAAATACCACAGACATTTTTTTTTTTTCATTTTCACAAGCACACTGTATAAGCCAACCCAATGACTGGTCTGATAATAATTTTAGCAGTCTGGAATAACAGAAGCATGAAATACTATTCATGCCGGTGAAACAAATCACTGCTACTGTGGAAGTACAGGTAATTACAGCCATGTTTAAACAATAACTGCTCACTTTAAATAATCCTTTTGATACGCTACTTTATGATAGTTTCATATTGTCACAAACTTACATCAGTTTTGCAGTCATATTTACCTTTTTCATTTGTGCTGCACTACATTTTGATGGGTTATGAAAAAAAAGATTGAAAAATCAAACAATAAGAACGTAAAACAGTTTTAAAATTTGTTTTTGTTAATTATAAGTGAAGTTCATTTATAAATTAATTTCGAGAGGATCACGTGCTTATGATTGACCACAGCTGGTCCAGCATTAGCAACACAGGATTGACCAATCGGATGATTCCTAACTTACTATAAATAAACAAAGTTTCTTACCTTGGTTATCTTTGTCTTGAAAATTCCCCCCTCTAACCTTTACTTCTTCCCCCTTTTCCTTGACAGGGTGGCCTGGCGACCCAGTGGTTATCACTGTTGCTTCACAGCAAGGATGTTGGTAAAACCCTTATAGACATGCTCTGTAGACATTTCTGTATGGAGTTTACATGTTCTCCCTGTGCTCATGTGGGTTTCCCTCCGGTTCTCCGGTTCTTCCACTGACCATAGACATGCGACATGGGTGTATTAATAAAACCAAAGTGGCAAAACTGATAAGCTTTTAATCAGTAATTCATAATTTCCATCAGCCATTAATAAACAGGGGAGTTCCCGAGACCTACTTGAGCTAAACATCCCTCTCACCTTACAAATTTGGAGGGAGCCCCGGGCTCGAGGATCTTATGGGCTCAGGGCTCTCTCCCGGTACACCATGCAAAACACGCTTCATAATCATTCATCTGCTATGTGTGAACTCTTGAAATTAGTTGATTTTGCTATGTTTAGTTTTTATAAATGTATTTATTCATTGATTCTAACCAAAAACAACACCTCTATATTTCACTATTAGAAAAGTGTAACAATAGAATAGTGTAATAATAATAATAATAATAATTAATACATTTTATTTAGAATTTGTAAAGACCCAAAGTGCTTACAAAACAGTAAAAAACAACAAAGCGCAATAAAACAATAAAGAATACAGTAAATAAAAGAATTTTAAAAAATTACAAATTAAAAATCAGTCCTTAAAAGATTAGCTTTAAACAGTCCAAGAAACCATACATTTCTAATGTTTGTGGAAAGAGCATTCTAAAGTTTTGGTGCATGGTAAGAAAATGTCCTACCTCCCATGGTGCTGAGTTTACAATGAGGCAAAAAAAAGTGTAGGACTTGAGGCAGAGCGTAAACAATAACAGTGTAACAGAAATTGTGACAAATATTGATGACAAAGAAAAAAAAATATATACTTTGAATAAGTATATAATGTTACATATGGTTACACTGGATGATATTTTAATATGTCACTTTAACAAAAGTTACTTGAAAGATTGAGGTATACTATAAGCATGCATTTAAAATGCTTTCTTTGTACTATATATATATATAAAGTTACAAGATTGGAAAAGAGTGCGAACAAGAGCTTGTTTGGTTAACAGCAGGTGCCACAGGTCAAATTAGCTGCAGACAAGTCCACCAACTCCTAAAATACTACCTGCTGCCTTTGCTAGGAAATCTATGCAATTACAGGATCCATTTTTATTATTATATAAGTTAAATGCCAAATAATGGCCATGATTGTTTTTCCGAAGTTATGCAAAATCTCACCATTGCTTTTTCAGTCGGACATAAGTGCAAAAAGTTTGAATTATAATATGATTTAATATGAAACTGATCTTTCGGACAACTACAGTACATAAACAAAATCTGCTACATAAAAACCTCTCTTGCACACATCTATGTCTAACTTTAAGAATAATAATGATATGTTTTAATTTTTGCATGAAGAAAGTGTTTTCAATTTAAGCTTTAATATTCACACAATTGTATTATAATATAATATAATATAATATAATATAATATAATATAATATAATATAATATAATATAATATAATATAATATAATATAATATAATAATATTCATTCATTTTCTTGTCGGCTATAGTCCCTTTATTAATCCAGCGTTGCCACAGCGGAATGAACCGCCAACTTATCCAGCACATTTTTACGTAGCGGATGCCCTTCCAGCTGCAACCCATCTCTGGGAAACATCCACACACACATTCACACACATACTCATACACTACGGACAATTTAGCCGACCCAATTCACCTGTACCGCATGTCTTTGGACTGTGGGGGAAACCGAAGCACCTGGAGGAAACCCATGCGAGACATGCAAACTCCACACAGAAATGCCAACTGAGCCGAGGATATATATAATATAATATAATATACTATAATATAATATAATATAATATAATATAATATAATATAATATAATATAATATAATATAATATAATATAATATAATATAATAGCTTTAACAATAACACTTATTGTGCATACCGCTATTACAACTTTATTGGCTCAAGCTTGAAAGTTGTATACAGGTTTGGGACACAATTTATTTGGAGCAGCATCATATAACAATCTCACACTTATTAACACTTTCAAGTCTCAGAGGAAAAAACTAAAAAAAAAACGACAGGCTTAGTTAGTAGTTCAGGTAGGGGTTTTGCTGCCAGTACACACACTAACAAGAAACAATAAACAGATATAAACTCACATAAAACAGGTGTTTATTAGGAAGGTTTGTAACCTAAAGCTGCATCTGTATTTTAACCCTTATGTCTTTCATTCCTCAGACATACAAGTAGCCTATATTCATTTCAGCTTCATTCAAAATTATTTGTATAGTGCTTTTCATGATACAGTACATATCATTTTAAATCCACTTTATGAAAAGTAAATGTGATTCTACTTCGAAATTGAGAGTAATGTGGTTATCAGAGGTGATTATGTGAAAGTGATATCCATTTTGCAGAAACGTACAGTTCTGGTATAATAAAATCAAGTAGGCACAGTAATATTCAGGCAAAATGAATGTGATTACTTTACATTTGTATAATTAAATATGACTTATAATAACATATACATATAATTTATACTTGTAAAATTACAAATATATAAATAAAGCACCTGTAACCCAAAACTGCAACAGTACCATCAAACCAGACATCCCTCATTTCCCTAAATGTATTAATCTGTAATGTTTATAAAGAAAAAAAGAGCGACTTGTTCATAAAGAGGCTGTTTTCATGTATGTGAGCATGCAGATCAACCGCTCTTGTTTGTTTTGATGGGTTAATGAGTGTGCCATTTAGATGTTTATCAGGACTGAGGCGTTCTGTGCCTGAAGAGGTGTGTGTTACTCTCGAGGGATTTTATGCGCAGACACTCGTGCTGCTGATTTCATGCTTTCTGCTATCTCTTAGTTAACAAATGTAGTTAACAGAACATTGTTATGGTTGAAAGGAATGAGAGAGAAGCACTTGAGGGTTCTTATGACATATCTCTGTGATCCAGTGTCCTTATTTACACCTATATGAGGGGAAAAGGCAAATGAAGGACTCGAATATTAGTGAGAAATTCTGTCTCTCAGATGTAAATATTAAAAACTAATTGGCAAGGGTTTGGAAGCTTTGGAAATGTAAAACATAGTTCTAATAGCATTAAAGTATACCATAAAGTAAGAGCATTCTGAAAATAATAAATTTAACCATATTCTCAGGTACAAGTAGTACCTGAGTTTTGCATTTACCTTGAAATAGCACATTATATTAACAACTGGACATTTAAATATAGGTTTATAAGAAAAATACAGGTTTGTAAATGACACATTTGACAAAAAGTTTTATTATTCAAATAAGGAATATATGTTATATATTAAAATGTGAAATTAATAAAAGCAATGCATTTAAATTTTGTAGAAACAACAACAACAACAATAATAATAATAATAATAATAATAATAATAATAAATTATTATTATTTTTTTATTATTATTTTTATTATTATTTATTAATTCATTCATTTTTTTGTCGGCTTAGTCCCTTTATTAATCCGGGGTAGCCACAGCGGAATGAACCGCCAACTTATCCAGCACATTTTTACGCAGTGGATGGCCTTCCAGCCACAACCCATCTCTGGGAAACATCCACACACACTCATTCACACACACACTCATTCACTGCGGACAATTTAGCCTACCCAATTCACCTTTAACACGTCTTTGGACTGTGGGGGAAACCAGAGCACCCGGAGGAAACCCACGCAAACACAAGGAGAACATACAAACTCCACACAGAAACACCAACTAAGCCGAGGCTCGAACCAGTGACCCAGCGACCTTCTTGCTGTGAGGCAACAGCACTACCTACTGCGCCACTGCGTCGCCTTTTATTATTATTATTATTATTATTATTATTATTATTATTATTATTATTATTATTATTATTATTGTTATTATTATTATTATTATACTGTATGCCAGTGGTCTTAGACTATCACATTTTAATGAGCTGTCTGCTGAATACAGGCTTATCTGTAAACTATTGTCCCAACGACACACAATCCTCTCAAACAAACGATCAAATTTCATCGTTGAGGATATTTATGATAAAACAACAACATGAAGTAACTGGAAATGACCAATTTTGGGTTTATTAAAAATATAGGTTAATAAATGACACATTCAACAAAAAGCGGCCCATTTTACTTGAATTCACTCTAGCTAAAATGGCCTGGAATGAAATGAATAAAAATGAAATAAAAAATAAGAAATATTACAGATTAAAATAAGATGTAAATTAAAATGAAGTTTGAGGGATTCTAATTAAAATGGTCACCATCAAATTATACACAATTTGAATGCAGGGGAAATTAATGTAAACTTTTAAAACAAGAAAATGTGTAAAAATGTAAATAATAATAATAATAATAATAATAATAATAATGATAATAGTTATTATTATTATTATTATTATTATTATATGCTAATGGTCTTAGATTATTACAATTTAATGAGCTGTCTGCTGAAATCTGTAAACTCTTGTCCCAGTGACACACAATCCTCTCAAACAAACAATCAAATCTAAACGCGTTAACGATGTTGATAATAAAACAACGGAGTGAAACGACTGGAAATGACCAATTACTGACCACGCCAAATCAAAATTAAATAGAAATGACAACAGAAAACAACATGTCTGAAGCGAAAAAAGGGCAGAGGGGGGAAACAGTGAGTAACCGATTGCGAACTGGAAACTGAATGCGTTCAGAGGTCAAACTCTGGAGGTTAATACCTGCTGTTGAACACAGCGCTGAGCTCTTCTCGCTAATGAAACAGAAACACATCCTCTGCTCAGCGCAAACGCCAATCGCTGCCAGCTAAAAAAGCAGCCCATTCATGCCTGCTGGCAGTCTGTGTGTGTGTGAGCGACCATGTGTGTGTGTATAAGGGGAATGTTACCTGATTAATGAGGAGAACAATAACGCTCTTGTGGATGCTTCAGTCAGAGAGGCCACTCTTCATACTCTGGCCTTAAACTCATCCACATCTCTCCATCTGTCCATCCGTCCACTATCTGCTTTCTGTGCTCATCCCTGAGTCTCTTCTTCCTGCTCTTTCAGGATATACAGTATATCAGGGCTGTGTGTTTGCTGATAAGCTCTGAAAACTGATGCAGTTTCAGGCCTAATGGACATTCTCTGTCAAAGAGTGGGAGTAAAAAAAAAAAACATTGATAAAGACTGCAAGACATTTTGTGTATTTTGAGAGTTTTTTTTTCCTAAAAAAAAAGTTCTATAAGTGCTATAGGTGCAGTTAACTCGTGCACTCTTAAAAATGCTGGCTTGTTGAAATCAATGTTTGGTCAGATATGGACAAACCCAACCGTCATGTTAGAAAGTGTAATGTTTTAGGAAACCTGTGAACCTACATATTGGTTCACTTTGTTGTACAAATGAAAAAACAAAATTATGAAAATGTTGAATTTTTTTCAGCTTTCTTCAAAATTTTAATTCAAAAAGGTTTAATACAAGTAAAGCGTGAGTAAACAATCAGAGTATCTTCATCCATTCCATATCAGTTTTCTAAGAAAATGGCAGTTTCAGGTTTTTTTTTTTTTTTTTTTTTTGCTCACAAAAAAGAAAAAAAAAGAAAAAAAAAAACAACAACAAGATTTTGGGGAAACGCCCTTTTTCCTCTGACTGGCCAACGAAATCTGAGCTTGTGACGTCAGCCTCAAAATAAAAGTTCTATATATATATAAAATTAAAATATGAAGAATTACAATAAGAACAAATGGTACCCTTTGTTATAGCCCCAGGGCTCGATGTGTTCTTATTCTGGTCCTGCTAACAACTATTAAAAAAACTAAACAATAAAAAACCACTAAGTAAACAATATTAATTACTATTATTATTATTATTATTATTATTATTATTATTATTATTATTAATATTATTAGTATTAGTATTATTATTATTATTTATCATATTATTCATAATAAAATAATAAGGATAATAATGATAATAATAATAATAATAATAATAATACTTATTATTATTATTATTATTATTTATTTATTTATTTTATTATCATTATTATTATTATTATTATTTATTATCACATTTATTATTATTATTATTATTATTATTATTATTATTATTATTATTATTATTATTATTGTTATACTTTATTATCATATTTATTATTATTATTATTTTTTATTATCATTTATTCATTCATTCATTTTCAGCTTAGGCCCTTTATTATTCTGTGGTCGTCATAGAGGAATGAACCGCCAACCTATCCAGCATATGTTTTACGCAACGGATACCCTTCCAGCTGCAACCCATCTCTGGGAAACTTTCGTACACACTCATTTACACACATACACTACGGACAATTTAACCTTTCCAATTCGCCTGTACCGCATGTCTTTGAACTGTGGGGGAAACCGGAGCACCCGGAGGAAAGCCACACATATGCGGGGAGAACATGCAAACTCCACAGAGAAATGCCAACTGACCCAGCCGTAGCTTGAACCAGCGACCTTCTTGCTGTGAGGCGATCGTGCTACCTACTGCTCCACTGTGACTCCCCTGGACTGATTATCTCATGAGAAAACTATTTTACATATTGGCAGAAAAGTAGCTAATTTATAGGATTTTATTCATATCAAAAAGTACTCATTTTTAAAAAATAATACGAAGTTGCCACTAGATCAAAAAGTTACAAATTACCGTAAGATGGCTTTGGACTATTCCTTTAGCAAGAATATGATGCTTGTTTCTCCCTTTTCCACCATACAGGTGTATCCTCTCACTCCTTCAGTTCATCCTCTGACAGCCAGCAATTACTCCATTTGGATGAGGATATAAGCATCTCCATTCTTACAGTCTGACAGCTTAATTCTTGCCCCGTCAAAACTGCAGTCTCACAATTAATTACTCATATTTTCCCAACTCTCTCTCAGTTAGAAACCCCTTTACACCCCCTTCTGTTGTCTAATTGTATCAAAACAGTCATTCAAATTGAACCACCTGTGAACAGTTTACAAGACCAACTCTTGTGCTCATTTTACTTGCAAATCAAGAGCGTTTGGGAGAAAACCCATGGATTGGGGTGACCGAGGGTCAGTGATATTCCAGCCGGCCGGTGCTTGATGGCTCATCATCCAGCTATGTGACACTTGCAAAACATTGGACTCTTTCCACCTTGTTTGCACTTTGGAAATGGAGCGCTAGAGACCCTAATGAGGACATATGGGCGAAAAAAATGGGCCGTGGTGACGCTGTGGGCCTGTTTTGAGAAGTACTGCGCGATTATCTGCCATGTTACTGTGTTTATAAAATAAACCTTGGCATGTTTGCAAGCACGCTGCTAAGAGGGGATTGTGAGAGCCTGGGGTTGTTGGCCATGACTGGGAACTGAGCGATCATTCTTCATGTCAACACCACAATCATTTAGGAAAGTTTGCCACTAAAGGCCCAAAAGTAAATGAAACGTTGTGAGGCTCTCTAGGATAATTACGGTGTCAAAGGAGGAAGGTGAAACATCTGTGCTGAGTCATATTCTGCTTCATTTCTGAGCCGAAATAAAATTTTGATTTGGCATTGCTGTTTATTTTTATGTCCGAGACGAGGTGACCTCTGGGTTTTCTCTTTGCGATTTGTGGTGTGGTAGCCCATTTGCTCCACAACTAAGATAAATAAATAAAAAACTTCAACTATTTAATCACAACAGGTTATATATAAATATATATTTCTATACATATACTAAATAGTATAGACTAAATATAGTGTGTGTGTGTGTGTGTGTCTACATATATATATATATATATATATATATATATATATATATATATATATATATATATATATATATATAATTTATTTATTTATTTTTTTTTCTTAATGGGAAAAGTATTCTAAGGGACCTGTTGACAGAATTGAACCAGATTGTGGTAAAAACAGAAACAATACAAACATGAAAATAAAACAAAAACAAAAATCTGAGTCAGTTAGAGTAAAAATTAGTTAGGTGTAATAACAATGGAATGACACAGGGAGAAAGTACTGAACTCATTCATTTATTTTCTTTTCGACTTAGTCTCTTTATTCATCTGGGGTCGCCACAGCCGAATGAACCACCAATTTATCCAGCATTTGTTTTATGCAGCGCATGCCCTTCTAGCTATAACCCATCATTGGGAAACACCCATACATTTTCATTCACACACATACACTGCGGACAATATAGCTTACCCAATTCACCTGTACTGTGTGTCTTTGGACTTGTGGGGGAAAATGGAGCACCCGGAGGAAACCCACATGAGCACTGGGAGAACATGCAAACTCCACACAGAAATTCCAACTGACCTAGCCAAGGCTCAGACCAACGACCTTCTTGCTGTAAGGCAAATACGCTACCCACTGCACCACTGCGTTGCCAAAGTGCTAAACGACTGAAATGTATTTAATAGTTTATATAAAAGGTCTTTTTGGTGATGGCAGCTTAAAGACACCTCTCAAATGAAGAATGAAATCATGCATTGCTCGGTATGATTTTTTTTTTCACAGATGGTGCTGTGGGTCTCGTCCATCAAATCAGATTTTTATTTTGTATTTTGTATTGAATTCGCATCAGGTGATTGGCTGGGCCATTCTACAGCTTGATTTTGTTTTTCTGTAAACATGTAAGTGTCCTTGACTGTCTTTTGGATCATTGTCTTACTGAAATGTCCACCCTGGTTTCATATTCATCATCTTGGTAGTGTAGATGTTGAACAGAAGCAGCTGATAAAAATGCCCAATCCCATTTATATTTTTGTACCCCTACTGCTTCCCTTTCCCCTTGGCCCTTAAAACAGAGGGTGAAGAGGAGGGCTTCAAAATGTACCTCTAAGAAATGGGACAGCACTACAACTTCTGCACTTCATATGCTTAGTTGTTGTAGATATTCTTAATAATGCCAAAAATATTAATTTGTGTATTTTCTTACTTCCGTGTGTAGCCATGCTGCTGTTGTGGTTGGTGTATTCTGGAAAAATTTTGATAACCCTTGTTTTCAAGTGTGGTTCAGAAACATCTCAGTTTCAGGGGGTATTTAACCCTTTCCCTTAGCCCTACGCCTTCAAGCTAAAGAGAATTAGGACACCACTACCCCTTCACGTGAATGCACAAACAAAACAAGGGGTAGGGGTAAAGGCTAAGGGGAAGTTTTTTGATTGGGCCTTATTTACAATGGTGAAGAACAGCGGGTAGCTGAAGATCTGCTGAGAGATTTGAGCGGCTGTCTCAGCTTTCACTGCTTTTTTACAGCTCTCTTTGTTCATATCTTCAATACTTTTTCCCTGCTTCATTTCATTTTATTTCACATAACCTAAAATTAAACTAATTAATATTATTTACTTTGCATATGGATTTCTTCAAGTCAACAGCACTTTAAGAAATATGTTTTCTGAGAAAAATGGTGCGTATTGAATTCAAAAAATAAATTGCTACATGTTAACTCACAATTGTGAAAAGAAAAGATCAGAGATAAAAAAAAATGTTAAAAATATTAATTGGTTGATCAATTAAAATACAGATTGATTATTTTTTAATTGCAATGTGCAATATGAACTGGTCTAATAAAAGCATTTGGCTAATAAAAACAGCCTGACATATAGGGGAAAAAAGAAGTGAGAGAGAACATAAGAAAGTCTCCTGAAAGCTGAAAGAGAGTGAGAGTGAGTGAGTGAGAGAGAGTGAGTGAGAGAGAGAGAAAAAGAGAGAGGCAAACGTGAATAACTCGAGCTAATTCATTCCTTAAACATCACTGTAATCCTCACTGGTAGCAGTTTTATAGTGGGGTAAATGATTGTTTATCTCAGATTAATTTGATTAAAGAGCTTTAAAGTCTCTTCTGTGAAGCGCCCATGGAGCTTTTCTTTGTGAGCGGCAGAAAAGCAGCAGTGCATCTTTCTAGCCAGTCATTTTCTGTAGATTAGAGGATTGTAATTAATTGGACAATTGGCTAATTGTCCTGTTTCTTAATGAGGGACCCACCGAGAGACGCATGTCTCTGCTCACACAGTGACCTTTTTCATTGCCAATTTTATTCTGCCAGTATATTTAGCTGTAAGAACAACCAAACATAAAACGTCCCAAAGAATTATTCTTTTGAGGTTTTAAAAAGGTAAGAATGGGAGGAAAAAAATACGGCTGGGAAATCATATCACCTGTTGTTAACGGCTAGCCGAGAGGATTAGAGTGAAATTACACTAAGTACCTTGACACCTCTAATGCAGGCAGAGAAATTAGAGTATTCACATGAGACTGACTGTTAAAGCTTTATGAAGATTTCAGACGTAGTGAGATGCAATAAAAGTGAAGTGACATTCACACTGGGAGAAGCCGGCTTGATTGTAGGCACCTGTAAAACGGAGGTGGCAGGTGTTAGAGGGATTGGGTTCTGCCATCGGGATCTATCAAAACCAATAGTGCATTGTTATGCTTGATGGTTACTATAGCAGTATGTCACTTTTCATCAAGAGAGATTATTCTGATGAAGTGAAATGGATCATCATCATCATTCTTAATATTTCATTACAAGAATATTGTGATTAAATATATATATATACAATAAGGGTTTGTGTCACGGAGGCCAGCTCTAAAAGTGCTCTAGCGACAGACGCTAGAGGCCATGGACTCCCATGCGGAAGGCTGCCGGTTTGATTCTAGCGGGGCCGGTTGGGTGGCGTAGGACCGGCGGGGTTACATTGGAGCCATGACCCGGATGGGAGTGAGGTTTAGGGGAGTGAGTGTAATTGGGGCCAGCTAGTAAGTGCTGTGCAGGTAAACCTCACTCCTCGATCTCTAAAGGTGCTCTAGCGACAAATGCTAGAGGTCATGATCTTTAGCCTCCTTGGTAGAACAACAGACTCCCATGCGGAATGTTGCCGGTTCGATACCAGCTCGGAGCGGCTTGGGTGGTGTAGGACCGGCAGGGTTACAGTTGCACTTTACAATAAAGTTTCATTAGTAAATATATATAAATAAGTTAATGTACTTACTAACATGAACTAAGAATGAACTGTGTACAGCATTTTTTGTTCAACAATTACTAATGCATTGTGAGGTTCCAAATTTTAGCTCATTAGCATTAGTTAATACACTGTAAGTAACATGAACTAGCAATGAACAACTTCAATTTCATCAGCTAATATTATCAAAGATGAAAAAAACACTGTAATAAATGTATTGTTCATTGTTTGTATAACATATAATGTTAGTAAATACATTAACTATCAATAACTAACAGACACGTCTTGTAAAGTTCTTCCAATTAAGGACATCAATAACTATTGTTTAAGGATATCTAGAAAAAAGCAGATAAGCTAGTTTGTAGCTCATAAATAAAAATGACACATAATTAGATATATGGTAGTGCAGTTAATTGGTGTTAATATGTATCAAAATAACATAACCTTTCAAATGTCCAGTCATATTCAAGGGCAGAGCGATCATAAAACAAGAGACATCTTTTTTGAAAACCACCCAAAGATTAGTGGCAAAGTTTTGAGAAACTGATATATATAGTGTAAGCAATAAAACATGTATATGTCCATCTTACAGTGCATCTAGAAAGTATTTTGTATTCAGTTCAGTCATTGATTTTCTTAGCCTCTTTATTAATCAGGGGTCACCACAGCGGAATGAACCGGCAACTTATCCAACATATGTTTTATGCAGCAGATGCCCTTCCAGACGCAACCCAACCTTGGGAAACACCCAAACATATATTGGACAGAGGGGGAAACTGGAGTACTCGGAGGAAACCCACGCAAACACAGGGAGAACATGCAAACTTCACACAAAAATGCCAACTAAACCAACTGATGCTGGAACTAGCGACCTTCTTCCGCCACCGTGACGCCCATAAGCATTTTATTCTTCATATAACATTCTTACATCCATATGTAGTGTCAACATATTGAGATTTCGCTAAATCTTTAATTAAGTGTATTTTACAGAGCTTCTTTTGCAAGGCAGATGACAGCTTCTGCTAAAATTTCATTAACCACATTTTTTACAGAACAGCTTTCCCTAATGTGCATCTAAATCTATCCACCCTCATTTTTCACTGTATGTTCAATCACTAGAAACACTGAAGAAAGATGCCATATTCTCACACTCAACATTAATAAACATTTTATGACAGTGGAGAAAGCAAAATGTGAGAGAGACACAGCAAAATAGGCACTAGAAAAAGGCAGGCTGCAACTTGCCCCACATTTACAAAGTGGATTATCATGGTTTAGGTTGGTGATTTGAGTCTCTGAGAGTTGACACATCGCAGATGTTGCTTTTCAAGAGACCTGTTAAGGCATGGTGGGAAGCCACTCAGCCTCGCAGCTTCCCTCCGCCCGATCACTGCGATTTTGGGCCGTGTTTAGGTGTAAACACCATTACATTTTGTCAGTTTGTGATACTGTTTGTCTGGCCTGCAAATGACAAGCTCTTACAAGGGAACCAGTAAGAAACGGTGAAAACACTCTGCCTCTGAAATCGCGCCACCCCTCTGACACATTACAATTTATGAGCTGGTAATACCCGCCGGAGTAATTTGGCTGGTACAGAGTCCAGCCGTGCTCCGAATGGGCTTTTATGTTTGAGAAAAAAGAAAAAAAAACAAGCAGACAACTGACTGATTGAATGTATTACTCCATGTTTAGCAGCATATTTGAGAGCAGAAGTGCTCAGGAGAGAAACCGGCTCCCCTGTGGGCCTGACGAAGAGTTCGAGCAGCTTAAAGCTGAAAATCTGGTCCTGCCAGATGGGTAGACTATCAGGAATGTACAGACAGACTAATGAGGCATTTACAGATCAACATATACTGTATACACTGACTCCAGCAAGTCCTCTTTAGCAAACAGTTGAAAGTTCACTTTGTCAGGCATTTTAGCAAGAACTTTCGGGATTCAGAAGACATGAACAAAACCTTTTTTTTTTTTTTTGTAAAAACAGAAATGTTTTAGGATGAGGAATGTTAAAATTAAAGAACAAAAATCTATAGACCAGTTGTGAGACCAACAAAAATACAAAAACAAAAACATTTTGCAACAATTATATTAAAAATCAATCACAAAATATTTTCACACAGACACACATGCACACACACACACACGCGCACACACACACACACACACACACACACACACATACACACACACATGCATAAGTTTATAGGTAAGGGTGGCATGGTGGTGCAGTAGTAGCACGATCGCCTTACAGCAAGAAGGTTACTGGTTTGATCACCTGCTGTGTCAGTTATCATTTTTGTGTGGAGTTTGCATGTTCTCCCTGTGTTCAAGTGGGTTCCCCTTGGGTGTTCTGGTTTCCTCCACAGTCCAAAGACTATAGTTGAATTGAATGAGCTAAATTGGCTGTGGTGTGTGTGTGCGTGCGTGTGTAAATGAGTATGGATGTTTTTTAGTGTTGGGTTGTGGCTGGAAGGGCATCCACTACATAAAACAAAGGCTGGATAAGTTGGCGGTTCATTCTGCTGTGGTGACCCCTGATGAATAAATGGACTAAGCCGAAAATAAAATAAATGAAGTAGTTTAACAGTGCATTCACCTATTCATGGTTGTCTAATTGTCACAAGACAAACAAGCAACCCCCCCAAAACACTTTGAAGCATTTTATTATTATTATTATTATTATTATTATTATTTTACTTTTACATTTTTAATTATTATGACTAGTGTTGGGAAAGTTACTTTAGAAAATACTGCAATACAATATTGAGCTACTCCCCCCAAAAAAGCAACTAGTTTCATTAGTTGGCATGTAGATGCAATGTAACTAAAATTCAACAAACATACCATCAAAATAGCGTGACCCTTCCATGTTTTTTTTTTTTTTTTAAATAATGAGCATATTTCCATTGCAGAAATGTAATGTAAATGTCTTTATTTCTGTCTGTTCCTGCATTCACTCTGAGTATGAGATTCAAAGTGACTAATGTAAGTTCATTTTAATTCAGCATTTGTTTAAGTTGAAAAAATTAAATAAACTAAAAAGTAACTTGCATTACATTTTTTTTTAAATAACTCAATTATTACTTAGTTTTTTTTTTTTTTTTTTTTGTAATGCATTTCTTTACTTGTGACTTAGAGAAGTATTATTATTACATAACTCCAAAACTGGTTATTAGCTTTTTCATCCACTTGCAGACCAAATGTTGTTCCACCAAGAACCACCAGGAGTTAAAGGTCACCAAATTTTATGTGAGACTAGAACTTACATACACTGAAATCTATTAAAAAAATCTCATTTTAAATATGCCAGGCTAGATTTTTGCTATAATAATACTAAATGCAATTTCTCTGCTTATCACTTTTGTTATGCCTTACTTTTCTAAGAGTGTCCTTAAAAATCTTTCTCATTTCTCCACACACCATGTAACTTCTCTGTTTTCCAAACTTTATATTAATGTACTTTTCTGAATTTCCCTTTGCTTTCTCTTACGTAGCTGTGTGCTCATCTCCTTTCACCTGTTCTTCTTCTAATAGTCCTGTTCATGTGTCTGATTTCCACCTCAGGGTGTCATCTGGCCATTGTTCACCTGATCCAGGACGCGTGGCACCAATCAAGCACACAATGCCAAACACAATAGGGCCTGATGGGAGCTCGTCCTCTCTTTGAGAGGCTAATTTGACACCTATAGCCCTATAAACCAAGTGCTTTTCCAGATTAACTTACTGTTAACTTCGGAGCGGGTTGGAAGCCCCAAACCTGACATCTGGCTTATGTTAAGGTCAAGTTAAGACGGTGCCACCTATGAATATCCAGAACAGCTCATCCATGTGTTGAATTTCACTTGTCGGACAAGTTGTCGCAGAAAATGCTCCAGGTGTTTCTGTCTAAATGGACGCGTGCCGGGTGTCACCGATCCCTGCGCCATTCATTTTTAACCGGCACAGATGAACTGTGTGTGGCTGAAAACACACGTGCCACCCAGTTAGCTCGAACCACGGCTGTCCAGGCCTGTAATTTATGATCACAAGCAGGCGATATCATGTATCATATTAAAGCCTGGGTTTCATGACTGGTGAACGAGATGTGACGCGTGCCATGTTCACCAGATACTACAACAAACGAAACAGTATCTTGTTTTGCTTCTAAAGGAGTTTGTTTGTTAAATGACCTAGAACTCTACCCGTCTCTTTAGAGCCTTTTGAAACACAAAATAATGGCCATCATGTTGAAGTTTTAGAATTAGGCCTCTAATTAGGTTCTAAATTATACATAATTCATTACATTTAGAAGAGTATAGAAAGTATGGAAAAATTGTGTTTTTAACTCTTGTTCTTGAGATTAAAATATATATTTTTCTCAAAAACAAATTAAAAACTTATCTTTTTATATGTAGTTAAAGTCAGAATTATTATACTCCCCCTTTGAATATTTTTTTCTTTTTTCAAATATTTCCCAAATGATGTTTAACAGAGCAAGGAAATCTTCACAGTATTTCCGATAGTAGTTTTTCTTCTGGATAAAGCCTTATTTACTTTATTGTGGCAAAAATAAAAGCAGTTTTTATTTTTTTAAACAATTTTAAGGTCAAAATTATTAGTCCCCTTAAGGCTTAAGCTATATGTATATATTTTTTTTTTTTCGATAGTCTACAGATCAAACCCTTGTTATACATTTACTTGCCTAATGACCAAACCTGCCTAGTTAACCTAATTAACCTAGTTAATTAACCTTTAAATTGCCTTTTAAGCTGACTACCAGTGTCTTGAAAAATATATAGTAAAACATTATTTACTGTCATCATGGCAAAGATAAAATAAATCAGTTTATTGGGAATGAGTTATTAAATCTATTATGTTTAGAAATGTGTTGAAAAAATCTTCTCTCCATTGAAGATAAATTTGGGGAAAAAATAAACAGGGGGGGCTAATAATTCTGACTTCAACTGTTTATATTATTTAAATTATTTGCTTGTTTTTCTACACCAAAACACATGAAATTGGGCGACGCAGTGGTGCAGTAGGTAGTTCTGTCGCCTCACAGCAAGAAGGTCGCTGGTTCGAGCCTCGGCTGGGTCAGTTGGGGTTTCTGTTTAGAGTTTGCATGTTCTCCATGCGTTCGCATGGGTTTCCTCCGGGTGCTCCGGTTTCCCCCACAGTCCAAAGACATGTGGTACAGGTGAATTGGGTGGGGTAAATTGTCCGTAGTGTTTGAATTTGAATGAGTGTGTATGGATGTTTTCCAGAGATGGGTTGCAGCTGGAGGGGCATCCGCTGCGTGAAATTTGTGCTGGATAAGTTGCCTGTTCATCCCACTCTGGCAGATTAATAAAGGGACTAAGCCAAAAAGAAAATGAATGAATGAATGAATGAATGAATGAATGAACACATGAAGTGAAGCAAATGATGCCATACATTTTGAGAAAAGCCATGAGCCTTTGTATCATTTTAGCCCACAATTATTAAAAAAATGTTTCATAAAAACTTTAGCAAATATAATAAATGGCTTTACAAATATTTTCTTTTCCCAATTGTAGCATCAATAGTTTTATACTAAAATTCATAATTGTTCAGAAAGTCTATGGTCATTAGTGACATTGCAACAAGAATGCTGGGTTCCACAAATTCAATTTGTGTTGAGACAACATGATGAAATTAAGTTAGCTTAAAAGTTTTTAAAAATGCAAGTGAATTGAACATAAACCAAATAAGTTGTCACCAACTGAGTTGTTTCAGCTCATTTTAAATAAGTAGTTTAAACAAACAGCAAAAAAACACTTATTTTAAGTGAGACAATTCAGCCTCTGATTTAAAGCACACTGAAGTGAAATGTAGTTTTGCTCAAAGCAAAGGTCAGCATGTGGAATCATTAAGCAAAAATGGAAATAAATCTCACTTATGAAGCAAGAGCCACAAATGACTGACTTGACATCACTATTGCTGCAACATTCACTTATTTACAGGTGCTGTGTTATACTTTAGCTGTGAGATTTTAAAACCTCTTTTAAACATGTTTAAATGCTCTGCAAAGGTTACAACATCGAACAAATTACCCTTAATTTTATTTAATTATTATGTTTTTGTGAAACTTTTTTGGAAAGACACTGCATGTTAATAAAAATAAAAAAGTTTAAAAATTAATAGTTATCACCTTTTCTAGTTGATTGATTTCATTAACCCTTTAAGTTGCACTTTGGCCCACGTGCATTGAATAATATTGTGATGCAACTCTGATAAATAGTCGACAAGGTGGTTACAATGCATGCTAAAGGATTAAGAATAAACTTAGTTTTTTTGTATTAAAAGTTTTCTAAATTGTTGTTTAAATGTGCAGATGAGGCATTATTTCAGTTTTAGTTTACAGATCTGAACATTGGAAAAAGTCAGGTTCAAAATTTGTGGTCTATTAATTTAAATTTTAATTTGAAATTTTAAGAACCTCTTTTTATCATAAACCAGGAAATAACTGAAACAGACAGAAAACATTTAGACTTTGCTTTCTTAAATAAATGAATGAATAAATAAATAAATGCATGAATGAATGAATGAATGAATTAAAAGAACTTGTATAAACTCCATACATATATATACTGTTGCATATTGGGAGAAGTTTGTTAATCATTTTAATTTGAAAAAAATAAATAAATAAATAAATAAATAAATAAACAAGTGCGGACAATGCTTCTGAAATACTTTATACTTTAAAACTTAGATACTTCAATAATTAGGATGTTTTTACCTTAAATACAAACACAAGCATCCCCTTTTGTGATGCCCCTAATGAAACTTATATTTAGGACTTTTGGCCTCACTGTATTTTTTTTTTTTTTTGTGGGCTCAATTTTGCCAATTTCTTAAACTGCAGCATACTTTCAGATTTTCCTTTAATCTTATTTAGTACTTAATTACTTATTAGATAAATACATAATAAATATTTGTAAAAAAAAAAAAAAAAAAAAAAAAAAAATATATATATATATATATATATATATATATATATAAATTGTCTCAAAATTTACAATTTAATATTGCCTTGAAAATTCACTCATCAAAATCCTTTATTCATTTCTAATAATTTTTTTATTCATTTTTATGAAGTCCAGCAATACATCTAAACTAATTTATCCTTAAAGTACTCCAAACCTAATTATACAAACAAAAAATACTTTAATTCATATTTTGTATTTGTTTATTGTTTTTTTTAGGTTTTACATTTGCTTTACAACAAAATTTGCTTTATTTTTAATAATTAGACTCCTTAGCAATAAAAATAACAAAAAACGAAGGTAGAAATGAAACAGTATCCAGCAATAAACATGTTATTGTTCCGATTAGAGCAGATGAAAAAGAGATGTAAACCTATGCCAGAACATTTACAGCGATGGTCATTGCTAATTCATGTAAAGTAAGCAAATAAAGGTGTTCCTCATTTATTTTTTAGGATTATGCCACATATTGTGGGCTGATAAGAGAATACAGTATGCTCTGGCTTTGGCCAAAAGCGGATCACATTTCTGATTCAAAGGGGCAAAACATTATGCGGTAATGAATGTAACTACTGGCTTTTAGATGTCCTTCAAAAAGGGTAATTAATGTATTACCAGTCTAAAATGATCCACCGCGCAGCTCATTAAACATTACACCTTCCTCTCTGTGTGTCTAATGCTGCGTAATCATTAACATCAGTGGTTTGAGGTGGAACATTCACAGTGACCCTACAGAAAGCGTTTGGACACTTCATTTCACACTTAAACATGTCAGGATGTCACTGAATTAAATAATAAAATAAAAATAAAACTGTAAATCATATATAATGTATTTAACTCATTTTATTTTACTTCTGGAAAAATACAGTAAAAAGGTGTGTGCATTTTGTATCTTATTGTAATAATAAATATAAATGAATATAAAATATTAATAATAAAATAACAAATATAAATATTTGGGGAAAACATGGCACCGTTTTGGCACCTTATTTTGACAAGATGTCACTTGTAAACAAACTGTAAATTATATATATTTAACTTATTTTATTATTTAGTTCTGGAAAAAAATATCACGGTAAAAAAAGTGTGTGTGTTTTGAATTTTATGGTCTAAAAATAAATGTAAATATTTTGGAAAACATGGCACCTTTTTGGCTTATTTTATGTGAATAATTCTCTAATATATAACAAAATAACATTTTACTCAAGGATACTATCATAAATTCATCTTTTAACTTTTAATAAACTCTTATTTGTTTCCATAGCTTTATTTCCATAACCAAACTAATTAGTAGTTAGAAAAGACAATGAGAAGTATTTTTTAATAGATTTTTATTTCTTAATTTTCTGCCTGTGGAAACAAAAATAATGCTTCTATGTAAAATATTTTCCTTTAGAAATCAAATGTAGAAATAACGATGAATGGCTTAACAAATTATGATATAACTTACAAGTTTAGCATTTTTTTTTTTTGATGATGATGATAAAATTAATAATTGGTGTGAAAATCTAACTTTTTACTGACAGTTCAGGCTCTGATGAACTTTAATGTACCATAACAGATTTCACCCAAAGCAAAGGTCAGCATGTGGAATCATTAAGCAAAAATGGAAACAGATCTCACTTATAAAGCAAGACCCACAAATGACTGACTTTCCATCACTATAGCTGTTGTTCACAGCTACACATTTACAGGTGCTGCATGTTATACTTTATCTAGACAAGACTTAACCTTTCCTTAACCTATTTTAAAACTCAGCAACATTTTACAAATTAAAATGGTATTTGTTTATTTTATTTTATGGTAATGGACTGTGTTTTTTAAACCAGGACACTCCAATAACTATACTCTCAAAAAATATTTTTTACTTGTTCAAACTACTTATTTAAAATGAGCTGAAACAACACAATTCTTGAGATTTCATTGGGACATATTTTTTTATGATCATATAAAATAAATTTGTTAGAAGTGTTAAGTTAACTTAATCGATTTGTGTTGGGACAACATGAATGAATTGTGTGGAACCCTGCATTTTTTTAAAAGTGAACCATTCTTCATTATTTGATTGATTACATTAAGAACTGCAAACATTGTTGAATCACTTTGTTAAATGTTAAATTCAAATGTACAAATGAGAGGTTATTTCATTAAACATGCTGCTTTGCATTCATTTCTAGCCCAAATTAATCTAAATAAGGGGATTATTGGGTATTTACTTAATAACTTTATAATTCAGAAATTACTGTGAACAGCCAGGTCAATGAATGAATAAAACTAGAAAGTTTGGTTTATGTAAGAGCTTCTGAAGTGGAGATTAATGAAAAATGTACTGTAACTGAAACCTCCAGACACTAATCGATTACATGCAACAAAAGAAATAAATGATTTTTAGATGTTTTATTTAAGTCACACCGTATCCTAACTACAGGCACCATTACACAATGAAAGCTATCTTTTCCATGTTAAAAGAAGCTTTTGCCCTAACCATCTGTGACAGCGATGCTCAAACAACAGCATGTACTAATAAGACAATAATCTCCTCAGGTACAAATAATGGCTCTATTCAGTGTTACCAATGTGAGATTCAATACTATTTAGTATTTAGTGCCATACTACTCAAAGCAGCAGTGGATTACTTTCTTAATAAATAAAATACAGTAAGTAGCAGACGGTTTTGAAATTAAAAGTCAGAACTGACTCAGTGAAACCAATAAAATCTGTCAATCAGTAGCTGAGCTGCTGCAACTGAGCTCTTTGGAACGTTACACAAAATGCATCAGTAGTTGCCTCACACTGGTAACACAATGTGAATGGCTCCCTTTGTTCATTTAAATTTAAATAAAAGCAGAAACTATTTTTTTCATATTCACGTGTTAAAGAGAAAGCAACAGCGTGACTAAACACTGTTATCTCTTGTATAGGGGTGCTAACATAAATTAAAGTCACAGTACCCGTTTTCATTAAGAGGTCATATGTTACACGGCTCTGGAGGAATTTTATTTGGAGAAAAAAATGACCAAAAGGTAACGTGATGATTGAAATTGATTGGAGGGGAAAGAAATAAATATCTTTTAAATGCCCACACATAACAGAAAAATGAACAATGATTATGCAACAATAATAGTTTATCTGCATTAGTGGCATGGCAGAAATATATATTTTGGACAGGCCTTGTCAAAAGTGAGCGGCCACTTTCACCAATAAAAAATATAGCACTTAAATGATTTCCTTTTAAACAATCAATTAAATCACACATAGCGTTTTTATATCAGAAGTGGATGATGATATAAATATACTACATTTTGATGGTAAAATTTAACCATTTAAATGATGACTGTTATTTGTTTTAAGTATTCAAACAATAAGTAATGAATGCATTAGCAACAAGTTCAATAAAAAACGAATATGAAAACACAGCATATTAAAATATAAGGCATATAAAGGACTATTATATTAGCAAAATGCTGCTTTTTCATATATTCATTCACTTTCTTTTCAGCTTAGTCCTTTTATTAATCTGGGGACACCACAGCAGAATGACCTGCCAACTTATTCAGCATATGTTTTACACAGCAGATGCCCTTTCAGCTGCTTTAGCCAACCCAATTCACCTGTACCGCATGTAGTAGGTGGAAGGTGGAGGTGGCTTTATGTTTTGTTCATATTTGCTAAAATCTAATACAATGGAGCATCTGGGATAATTGTGTTTATTGTTTTCTGATAAGAGAAATAGTTTCATTTTAGACACATTTGTCGACTTGCCACAGCCATGGCTCTAATATTACATTTTTGACTGTAGGCCTACATACAAAACTTTTCACAGAGCTCAGTTAAATGTTCTTTGATATAAACTGTTAAAGTCAAAACGAATGGTAAAATACAGGTTGTAATTCAATTGAATATAGTTTAAATAAATAAATACAACACAACAAGCTGCAACTGTTCTTCAGGTGCTCTAGCTGCATACAATTACAAAACAAGCTGGAGATGTCTGAGCTTTGAACTGAGAAGAGTCATTATTTGTCATTATAGGTTTTATATGTAGTAATTAGATTAAATACCTTTAACATTTCATTGGGGGTGCAATGGCTGTGACATATTTAAACATTTCTGTCATGCCGCATCCGAATCTTGTGTCATGTTTTGGTATGACATAATATCAGACTGAAGAAACTGAAAAGCTAAAATCTCCAAATTCTGGAGTGTTTTGCCTACAGAGTCTCACTTAATGGTCTCCCATACATCTCTAAATCATACAAACAAAATGTTACAAAAGAATAAACCAAATAACCCTCTTCGTTTTAACCACCCTCTATAAATACTGAAGTACAGACAGCAATTGTCTACAGCCCATTGTCTCCAGCTTCCTAAAACAGGCAGTGTCTTATTGAAGAAACTACTGGAAATCCTTGCTATGAGAAGTGTCCCATGTTTCAATAGGAAATCTAGTTAATCTACATCTCATTGCGTTTGCAAAAAGCTCTATTTTGATACAAATGTTGCATATCTGTGTGAAGGATTCTGGGCTGATCTTGTGAATGAAGAGCAAAGATACTGTTCTTCAGGAGGAGATGGTAAACAGCTTGAGTGGCACTTGTAAATGCAGTGTTTTTCACAGACGCACACATGCACACACACACTCCTGCTACTCAAAAACAAATGAGGTGAGAAGTTTAACAAGCTACCTTGCAGCTAAAGAGGCCGTTTATTTGTTTGGGTGGCATGAGAATTTCCTTCTCATTACTGGCCCTGAAAGCAGCGGCGTCTGTGTGGTTTGCAGTGTAATGCAAATACAAATCTAATATGGAGAGGTAATTGCTATAGATCTAATGAATTTTAATTTAGGTCCCGTGACGGGACGGGACATGTCAGATGCTAGAGAGTATTTAATTGGTCAAGATTTGATGAGAAAATGTAATATGAGGTGATGAAAAAAATGTTGATTGATTTAGGCGGAAGTGACAAACTGCAAGGTTAACATGTCTACAGTATATTTGTTTTATATCTTTTAAATGCGGATTTTGTCAATGACTTTGTTTACATTTATATTCGTACTGTATGTACAATAATTCGATTTTAATAGGAATAAAACAATACTCTGATTAAGAGTCTACCATGTAAACAGCACTTTTTGATTACCTGATTACGATTAAGGTCATAATTGAGAAATAGAAACAGAAATCGGATTAAGACATGTGGAGTATGTAGATTTTAGTCGCATGGTTGAAATGCAGCACAAACATGTTAACACTGAAATTAAACTATTACCTTCGTGTAGGATTTTCGCCACATTTTGCGACTGGACAGTCTGTACAAACATGGCTGTTTGACACTATTCTCTGCACCTACCAAGTCAGTGAAGGACCACAGACACCTGCATTGCAAAATGAGGAAGGTTTTTTAAACCATATGGTGTGCGATATGAAATTGCATTAAAACAACACACTTCCAGCAGTTCATACTCACATCCAATATCTTGATTGTCACTTCGGCATGCATGAAAGGTTCCTGAATGAAAGTGAAAGTGCCAAACTGCAGTGAAAAGTCAACAGATTCAAAATGAAACTTCTTTAATTACTTGAAACTCCGGAGGAAATGTGGATAGAGCGGTGATGCAATGTCATTAACCGAATAATGTGCTATAACATGTAAAACAGGATCATAAAAGGATCATTCAAAAGGCAACTCATGCAAACACCTCAGTCATATAACTGTCTTATTCAAATTAAGGTAAATAAATCAAGTACAGATGTCCATGTGAGCACTATTTTGGTGCACACTAGCTAATAAACATCCTTAAACCTAACAGACTGAAACTAGCATCTATATCTATATATTAATTAATTTTCACGGAACCTTTAAATACCTAACTGATGTGCATACAAACAACTCACTGTAGTGTAGTGTATTGAAATAAAGGTACACACTAAATCCTTTTGTGGCAAAGAGCAGTATATTAAATAATAGTTGGGTTTATCAGCTTGTACTGTTTTGTGAAAATATGTTTTATGCTTTTCTATTTATATGTAAGTCATACATGACAGGTCATTGAATAACAATGAAAAAAAAAGGTGGTTATATGTTCACAGCATGAATAACAAAGTTAGCAAATCTTAAGACATTCATGAGGTTTTATTTTTTTAAACATTCTTGTGTGCAGTACCGATTTCCGTACATTTTATATAAGTGTCTTCAACATTAGTAGCATGGGTTGGTTAAGGTAAGAGGTAGGTTTAGAGTTATTGGTTAGTTTAGGTTAGGGACAAGCTGAAAGGACTAGTTCATCCAAAAATTAAAGTTTGGTTATTAATTACTCGCCCTCATGTTGTTTTAAACCCCCAAGACATCATTCATCTCAGAAACACAAAGATATTTTAGATGAAATGTAAGAGCTCCCTCATCCTCCATAGATAGCAACGGTCCTGAAACGGTCCCGAAACATTTCACGAGACTTCAGTGGTTCAACACTAATCTTAATGTGCGAAGCTCCAAGATCACTTTAACGCACCAACAAAAAAAATGTAAATATATAAATCTCTATATATTCTCTCCTAGGTTGTCATAGAGCATGTTTAAATGGCAGCAGGGCATACCTTTATTACATCAGCTCAACAGCTCAGCAGTTCAAAAGCTTAACTCGGTTTGAAACAACACGGCCATGAGAAATTAACTGAATTTAAATTTTTGGTTGAACTAACCCTTTAATTATATGAGTCGATCCAGGTTAGGGTCAGGTAAAATAGTATAATTGTGTTAGTGTACAGATTAAGTGGTACAGTATATGTGCTGGTTCAGGTTTAAGACAGGTTTAGTGGTAAAGTTTGGGTTATAACTGATCAGCAATGAAGGCTGTAGTGTTATTTTACATTACATTTGATTATTTGATAACTGTCCCTGAATATCTTTGACTCGTTTATTTATGCTTGCATTTACTCCACTATAAAATTATCCCAATCCTAAATTAGAGATTGCACTCCAAGTTGATCTATTCAAGTCATCTGCTGTAATTGTATTCATTTTGCAATATATAAAACAGCAAAATAAGACATAGCAATGGCAGATTTTCCAATATCGTGCAGCCCTACGCCTAACCATCACACAGCACAAATTCCAACATATTTGTTTAGTTAACTTGTCAGTCATCCTGAGCAGTCGATGAACATTTAAAGATGCCAGAGTTCCTAGACATTGAGCCATTTGTCTTAAGTCAGGCTACTTGAGACAAGATTAAAATGGTTTTATGGTATGGGCTGGTTCAGTTTAAGGACAGGTTTAGGTTGGTTTGATGGTTGTTTAAACAGGTCGACTGTATTAGTAATTAATAACATGCAGGTATTTTTCAAATTAATGTAAAAAAAAAACATTATGCACATGTATTGCATAAAAATATTCATTTAAATGTACACTACTTGACAAACGTTTTGTCATCAATTCCAGCTGTAAGAGCAACAAATAATAACTTGACTTCTAGTTGATCATTTGAAAAAGTGGCAGAAAGTAGATTTTTCCGATGAATCATCTGTTGAAGTGCATGGCAATCATCACAAATACTGCAGAAGACCTATTGGAACACGCATGGGCTCAAGATTCTGACATAAATCAATCAAGTTCGGTGAAGGAAAAATCATGATTTGGGGTTACATTCAATATGAGGGTGTGCGAGAGATCTGCAGAGTGGATAGCAACATCAACAGCCTGAGGTATCAAGACATTTGTGGTGTCCATTACTTTAAAAACCACAGGAAAAGGTGAATTCTTTAGCAGGATAGTGCTCCTTCTCATACTTCAGCCTCCACATCAAAGTTTCTGAAGTGTTGCTTATGGCTTGGCCAGCCCAGTCACCAGACATAAACTATATTGAGCATGTCTGAAGTAAGATGAAGGAGGCATTAAAGATGAATCCAAAGAATCTTGATGAACTCTGGGAGTCCTGTAAGAATGCTTTCTTTGCCATTCCAGATGACTTCATTAATAAGTTATTTGAGTCATTGCAGAGATGTATGGATGCAGTCCTCTAAGCTCATGGGAATCATACACAATATACATTAAATTAACTTTATATTCTATACTGGACATTATTTCTGTTACGTGACAACTTTTGTCTGAGAAAAATCAGATCAGACCTTACTGTCCAAATGAAATAATTAAAAATCAAGCCATGATCATATTTCAGTTTGGTAAAATAGGCGAAATCTAGAGGCGATTGCCTTTCATATAAGCCACTTCTGATACCAAATGATCAACTAAGTCAACATATTATTTGTTATTCCTAAAACTTGTATTAGATTCAAATTGATTACACATTTTTGACAAAATACCATAATTAATTAATAAAAAATAGGGATACCAACGGAAGCTCAAGTTACTCTCTTAAAAGTGTCCGATAGTCACTAATAGCAAAACTGTATGTTTTAACTGCTTCAAGAGCTTTGCTACTGAGAAATATCAGAGATTTTCAGTTTCAAAACCTTATGTATAAAGTTTTGTGTGAATAGCTCAAGTCTGTCTTTCTCAACAGTGTTTGACAGAAGTCACTAATAGCAAAACGGTAAGTTTAACAACTTCAAGATTTTAAGCTACAAAACAAAGTGACAGGGCAGGGCAATGTTTACATGCATTTCAGTGTTTGTATGCAATCAACACCCTACTAAAACTACTATTACCCCAGTGTTTATTAGCCAATCAGAATCAAGCTTATTCAGCAGCCAAATAATATAACAAAGCAATAAAGGAAACACGCCATGAAGTACAGGAGATTTATTGAAATGGGTGGTACCGTCATTTTCACCCTTTTATATGGTAGTCACATAGACAATACACTCAGCTCTCGCTTCTACACTCATTCATGCTGCATGCCAAGAATGCAAAGACAGACGTGTTGCTTCTGGATGATTCATCAATAACTACATCTACGCAAAAATGTGTAACCACCCTACAGAAACGTGTCTCACTGAGAAAAGTCCTCATCTTAACAATGATCCTTAAAACACCGTAAGCAAATTCCAAGGGTAAAATTCTATATTCTAAGTAGTGTTATTTACACACCATTAGAAATTCAAGTTCATTTTTAGAGGAAAATTATTACTTTAAAAGGAAGGAATGCATGATACAAAATACTGAAAGCACTAAGATTAATGTATACAAAACTAAACAGAAAATAAATTTTCATTAAAAAAAAATTACTTTTGCTGCTTGTTCAAACTACTTATTTAAAATGAGTTGAAACAGCACAATTAAAAACTTAACTGTTTCATGTTCAAGTTTGTAAAAACGATGAAGTTAACAATTGTTTTGTGTTAGCAAAACATGAAGGAATTACGTGGAACCCAGCATTTTGTACAGTGATTCAATGGTCCAAACGTATTTTATGTTCAATATGATTACAGCACTAAGATTAATGTATACAAAATCAAAAAGAAAATAAATGCTGATACTGTTGCTTCCATGCGTTTTAACTTCTCTATTGTCCAGCTAATATGCTTTATTCAGAAAATCTAATCCATTATTTTTATTTTTATTATTCAGATCTTTTTTCATGGTTCAATGAAAGTATGTAAATTCATCTAAACCATCTGTTAGAAAATGCTAAGAAAATAGCAGCATATGAATTACTGTAACACATTACGCATTGAAGAACTATAAACATAGCTAAACAACAACAAAAAAAATGAACAGCCACGAGAGGAAAGAAGCAGAAAAAAATAGAAAAGGAAAAAGGTAGGCTAAACATTTACAGTAAACTATTAAACCAATGGATATTACAAAAATACACATAAAAGCTAAATCATATTCATTAAAAACATCAGATGATTATTTGGCTTCTTGATGAATAACCACGACGAAACCATAAACAACGTGCTGACCATTGTTCATATAAATGAAAAGAAAATATCGCGTCAGCTGTGTATTCTGTGATATAATTAGTGCTCGATAAGATCTACACAGGGTGCTCAACACTGTGTTTGTGATTACAGACATTACTGATTGGTCAAAATACATTCAAAGTACCACACAGAATTGCTCTCTAGGGAGATGCATAGCAGTTCCAGTTCAATGAGACAAAACAGAAAGGAAGAAAGTGCTTGGCTGAGTACGATAAAAACACAGCAATACATACTTACAGTTAGTAGTTTTAAATAATATTTGATCAAAAGCTCTTTTGTGTGTGTGTGGGGGGGGGGGGGGGGGCATGTAATGAATGCATAGCAGTGCAGATATGAAACAATGAACAGAGAAATAAAACATACTCAAATGGTAAGAGTAAACTGCACTACAGTTAATGTTACTCTGAACTGATTCTTTTTGGCCAGCTACATATAATGCAGAACATTATTTAATATCATGTGTAAGTCAATTGTACATGTTTGTAAGATTTTTACAGTAAATAAATCATTTAACACATATGCCTGTATTAAAATGGTACAAAATTTAGCAAGTAAACAGCACTATATGGAAAAACGTAACATTCCAACTTGCACAAAACCAAGTAAAGGTCTCATTTCAAAGACTGACATGAAATAAGAGCCCTAACGACTGTGTAACACTGCTCGTGGCACTGAATGATTTTGATGTGAGTTGTCAATTGCACACATGTAAACCTCTCAAAATACATACTAAAAGGTAGGTAAATAAACCTTTAAACAAACAAAACATGAATAATTTACATCTAGATTAGAACACAACACTTTCTCATTGTGACCCAATATTAGAGAAGACGTGACTTCCTTTCCTGTAAACTAACCAGCACAGTGTTTCTTTTTACCATGTCATTCAGGAAAAACTACACTTGGAAAGATTTCAGCTGATCTACAGTATATACACTCAAATTATACATTATGTTGTTTTATAAAAAAAAAAAAAATTATGGGTAATTACTGTCTAAAGAACTGCCTGGTATAAAGTTTCATTAAGAGCTAACATATTATACCCTTTAAAGTATAAACTACATCTCCATTACAATCATTCTAGTTTTCTCAAATGCACATTTTTTCAGTGTCTGGTGTGCATATGCACCGATGTTGTTCAAAAAACACACACACTCCAGTGTAACATTGTTATGTTCGAAAAATAAACATTGAAAAAAAAACGGTTACGATGAAAAATAAATGCTCAGATTACCATAAATGATAGCCAATGTACTTTTCTGAAAAGATATGTACCGTAGGTAACAGGAAATGAGACAAATCCCAGTAATCCCTGTAAGAAGTGTATAAATATTCAAGAGTACTGGCTTGAAATCTAAAATTAATTAATTGAGTCAAAAAAAATCTTCTTTTTTTATTCTAAAAATGCCTGAAAACACATAATAGTTTAGCACAATTGCAAAACATACAGTATATATGAATATATATATATACACTGTATGTAAACTGATGCTGTGAATTATTTGTTTTAATAAATCTTTTTGTGCAGCTGATGAAAAAGGTTTTAAGTATCTTTGATTGACTTGGTTGGTTTAAAACTTGCATTTTAAAATACAAACATCTTCCCAAGTTTGTAACAGGAATGGTTAATAAATTTGTTGTAAACAAAATAAAAGAATTTCTTTTGGAATTTCTAAGAGATTCATTCTGGTTTTCCAGCAAAAAACAAGTTCACTGTTCATTAAACAAAGTCATAGAAGCGTTGGTCAATTTTGGCAGGTATAAACTATAACGCAAACTGTAAACAATCATTGTTTTTTCTATGTGATTCTGGTGTAGTAAACATGATAAACATAGTAATAAATCCGACTGTCTGAACGTTTCTATAAACGTTTTGAACTAAATGACTACAAAGACCAATTAAATTAACGTATTCACTTTCATTTTAAATTTACTGGCTCCGTTAAAATAAGAAATTGAGTTTCATAAGTTGCTGAAAGTAGATTTGCAATACTTCTGTGTTTGGCATATTGATTAAATAGCTACATTTTAATAAAATGTTCAAAACTAGGGAAATATATGGATGCCATATCAGTATCTGTAAATAAATGCTTATTTGTAATGTTACTGTTATTGGCCCGTTAGTATGATGTCACAGTGTGGTAGTTTTCCATTGTGTGTGTGTTTTTAACACATTTCCTTGCAGTTTCCTTATTTGCTGTAGATAAGGTTTAAAATAAAATATGTTTGCCCACTGTCTGCCATTTGTTTCTGTAATCAGACAGATTATTTTTATTGGCCTATTTATATATCACTTATCGGCTTCCAAACATAGTGATATCGGATATCAGTAATCAAAATTTCCCCAGTCAAAACAATCAGTCTACAATCTTTGACTGTTCTGTGATAAACGGAATATATTCATAAGCAGAACTTTCCAATTCAACATTCAGATTAAAGTCTTTGGAAACTGGATGCTCATTTCTACACTTCTGCGACACGTTTCTTTTGTTTCTGGGACTTAAAAGTGAACCGTGTCATTCATATATGCCATATGCTCACTGCAATTAAGCTCAAAATAAATATTTAGTAGTGTATTCCGTATCAGCGTATTATTATTTGTTAGATATATACGAGTACCATAAGCTTTCAGTACCAGCATCCTGTAACCAACCAATCAATATGGCACCAAACACAAGTCTCCATCACTTGTTTACACTTATTATTAGAATTACCCTGTCAAACCCAAGAGTGGTCTTCCAGTAAATCAACACCCCCGCTGCTAAAACATCCAGTAAACATGCGTTTCTATGTCCGGTGGTGCCACTAATTTATGTTTCCATTTTTGCATATGACAAATGTGTACCTCAACTGATCGGGAGCAGCTTTTGCAGCGTGAGTTCAGTCACAGCAAATTCAAGGCCTCATATAGATAGTCCACCCCAGTGATAAATGTAAAACACAGTAGTACCAAGACTTTTAAGTGCTGAATTCTGTTATACTGACTGAATTCAAAGTAAAAGTCAACTTAAACACAGTTATTTTCGGTAAAAACACAAGAACGCTGCTCTTAGCTAGGAATGACTGCTCGTGAATATTAAAAAAAATATTCACTCACCTGTATTAATTGACAGCTCAAAGGAATCTTAAAAACAGAAATCTAAATAAAGTCATGGAAAAAATCTAAATAGGGGGGTTTGGCATCTCCACATTTAGTGCCTGGCTTCTGTCACAATGTTCTTGCAAACCTAGAGTAACTTTATCACATGAAATTTGTCTATGTGTGAACAAATAGACCTGTGTTCAATCCCAGGTGACACTCCAGGGTCCTTTATCAAGCAATATATATATTTTGCCAGAAATCTTAAGCTACAATATTCTTCAGTGATTCTTTACTTTTTCGAGATCTTTCCAGCTTTTCTCTTGGGCTCATAGGGTGTTCTCAGGATGCTGGGCGTCTCTTCCATTACCCTGACCAGCAGGTTATCAATGTAGTCCTCCAACTCCCGAATATGAGCATCTTTCTTCTTTACAACATCCTTCTGCTTAATGAGCTCTTGCACAACTTCCTCAAAGGAGAGATTGCTGTAGGCCGCTACACTCGTCTGCAGATGTTCAAGGTCCTATTTATGAAGAAAAACACATGGCATTACATTGTTATTGCATAAAAAAACTCCTAAAACCACTATTTAATCGCTTGTAGCATGCTGGGAAATTAAACTTCTATTCCAATTAATCACATGCTTCTTTTGGCATTCAACATTTTATGTCCAAACTTCAACTTGCCAATAAGTTCATCTGAAGGCTTTGTGTTAGATTGTAAGTGGACACAAGCAGTAGCTGAACTGATCTAGGACAGCAAAGACGATCTAAAATATATTGACTTTTTGACCAGATTCACTTCCAGGAAATTTTATTGTTTGCAATATACCATAAAAACTTTCCTCACGATAAAAAGTTATATAACATAACATAACATAATATAATATAATATAATATAATATAATATAATATAATATAATATAATATAATATAATATAATATAATATAATATAATATAATATAGAACCTATAATTGGTTATTACGGTGTGTGATAGTTTTGTGAGCATTGAGTCTGTTTACATTTATATATATATATATATATATATATATATATATATATATATATATATATATATATATATATATATATATATATATATATATATATATATATATATATATATATATATATATATAGTATTGATTTTTTTGGTATAGATTTTTGTAAATGTAGTTGGCTTTTCATATTGTTTTCCTTTTCCTAGTTAACTGGCTAATTGGGATAGCTTTTGGTTTCAGGTTTGTTTACAGTCTACAGAAAAAAAACATTCATAGGATGATTTTATTAAAATAATTTCGATTTTTGGATGAAACAGTGTTTGCGATTTACTATACTGTCTACACAATAAAACTAGACTATATAAAAGTTACTTTGCACAGTTTTGATATCACATCTCTGCAAAAATGTCAGAAAATGTATTAAAAACAGTGGTGTAACAGATCAAGATTATTCAAAGTACCCATACTAGTTTCAGTGACTGTTTTCTGGAAATAGCATACATTAGAATAGTGTGATTGACCAATCAGAATCAAGTGTTCATGAGAGCTGCATAAAAATGATGTCTAATGCATCAGCAGTATGATAATTAGATAATATTATTTTAAGTTTCAGTGTGCATGAGCAACTTTAGAAAGAAACAGTTATGAAATAAACATGCCATTTTCAGATATATTCGGATTAATGTAGACACATAAAATAAACATGTTATGAAATGTTTCCATCAATAGAGAGCTTATTGCAAAAACGAGCTTTTATTAACGGTGCTGCTCTAAACGTTCAAGCTTCGCTTCTATTAAGCAGCTCAATAATGTGTTGACACAAGAAGTGTATGTGTCTGACTTCAGCATGATATTGAGGGAACAGCAATTTAGAAACATTTGCTCATCTGCCAACAAGTGTTTGACAAATTCACACTTTCTGCTGTCAAGGTGAAAACATGCACTAAATGCGGTCAGCAGATAAAATCTCTTGAAGAGCTTCTCCACTTCATTTGTGGAAAATATTAATCATTGTCTTTCAGTCAAGTCTAATTACAGACAGTAAGTTAATTACAAGAAAACCGCCACCTAAAATCAACATCAACACAACAGAACACAGACCTGGATTTCATCTCATTATTGGACAACTCAAGAAAATAATCCGCGGAAAATCTATCTTGAAAGCTATCTATAATTTTAATAAAACTGTATAAAATTAATTACATTTAAAAAGTTGCATGATTAAATTAAAAAATGATGTTCAGCTTTTAAAAAGGATATTTAAACTTAAAAAACACTGATGTTATTACATATAAATCGTAATTCTGTTTAAATACTAGAGATATTTTAATATCTGTTTTAATAGAGATTCAGTATACATTTATTAATAATGATTTAAACATATATAGTCGTTATTCATTACTTGTTGCTTGTTAGCATTTTAGGAGTGCTCGCTAAATGTTTTTGGTGGTCAAATAATTATTGTAAGATTTTTTTTCACAACATTTGGTTATTTATAAACACTTTTAAAAAAACTAAAAATATATGTAAATTCCCACATTTTTCAACCTCTGCTATCAAGACATTTTACAGCCTTAAATTTATGACATCTGAATATTTGTAAGTCCTATGTGATTCATCAAATATAAAAGCCATACAAATGATCTCTGTTTATATGTATAACAATAAATGAAAGATTAATAATAACCTGCACATGTTGGGTAATAATCCTTTGCAGAAACAAGCCCAAACACTTTTAACCTGCAGCCTCAGCGTCTGAACTGCTTCTGGGTTTGAACTTGATCCACCATATCGGACAGCTGTTTATACATGTGACACTTTGATTATGATTATCCTCCTTAGATTACGGTAATGAAAACAAAACATTCCTTCTCTTTTTCCCCGAGGAAACAGCAGAGCAAATTTGACTCCATAAAACTGTCATTCTAGGAGCTAAAGTGAAAATACGGTGGCCCTGAGAAGTATTTAGACGCATAAATCACATTTAAAATATGCGAACGTCATCGCATTAGATAGCAAAATAGAAAGCAGAATTTATTTGCAAGAAAAAGTTACGCTTTTCAAGAAAAACATTCGCCGATTGACTCTATTGTTACGAAAAAGAAATAGTGTTCAAAATTAATGCCAAAAACGGATGCTTTATGATGGTGGAATACTTTCCTAATGCAATAATCTAGTCAACTGACTTCATAAATCCACTAAAAATCCTCATCATTTCATAACAGCTTCATAATTTGTTTGCTGACGCCACTTGCATGCAATAAAATTCGTATTTTTAGGTGTCGAGCTAAGTGTCAATAGACAATGCAAGCCAAACAACACTCTCTGGCAAACGCAGAGCAGTGAGCGGCGAATCAAAGGAAGGTTTAGAGAAAGAGATGCTGCATGAATTGCGAAAACCCACCAGGGCACAAGCAAGCGGGGGCAGGAAAAGAGCCCAGGAAATGACCATGAACTGGCAAGCAGCTGATGAGCAGATTTAGGCAATCAGGAGTGTGGGAGAGATAAGACTTCCACTTGGCATTCTTCAGTTGTCTCATTATGGGCACTAATGAGGGCCTTTGCGTTGAAAATCTGAAACTCCAAGTCCTTTGAAATGCCTCGGCCGGCTGGCTCTCCCCGCCGCCCCCCATCCTTTAATTAAGGCCTCAGAGTGCCAGAGACACTATTTCACGGATGTGGTGTTAACATAACCTCAAAAATGGGTGAGGAAAGCCATTTTCAGCAGTGCGTCTCCAGTTTCAACATCACTTCTCACACGGCAGGCAAGCAAACGTTACGTTACCGGACGCGATGACGATCGCAATCAGCATAATTATGACAAAGCGAGAGAGGGCAGCTTTCCACATTTAATGCTGACCGCGCTTTGACCTACGCTGTAAAATTAGACCAGTGACAAACTGAGGATTATTAATGATTAGATTTCCAATTATTGAGTGAGAGAGAACATGCCGTCCGAGATGGCTCGCTAACGAAATGGAAGCGCACTAATAGCATCACACTGCTTCAAATTACATGCAGATCAAAGACGATGACCACCCATTTCAGCTGTTAATTAGATAAATGGCCCTCCATGCAGAGCGACCACCAGTGATACGCAGTCAGAGATCAGCATCATCCTCTTGCATGTGTAATAGGGCTGCAGTAAATGACCAATTAAAACTTCGGCCAAGTTTGGAAAACTTATGAGAAATGTGGTCAAACTGCATCTGGACAGACTGGACGATGACAATGTGAAAATGCACCCTTGTTTAGCAATAATTAAAAATGGAAACTAATGTGCTTGTTTTTATGTGGTCGCATGTTGTACAGTGTGTGACAATATGATGATCTTGGTCTCGATGATACAAAAAAAAGGATTATTTCACAAATTTACAAAAGAACTTTTGAAAATGTATGCTAAAACCAGTCCTTTTCCACTCAAATGAACCATGGTGTTACCTTCCACCTGTGTTTTGTGTATATGCATTTGTTTCCTCACTCTCATATCTTTGTATCCCTTTGTAACCCACACATAAGGCTGGTTTATACTTCTGTGTCGAGTGATCGATGTGACACATGGTGCTCGCCTTGTACATATGCATTGATAATTCTGTGTTCTGTTTCTGTTGCTCTGTAATAACACTTTCAAAACGCAAGCTGCCAGTAGTTTAAGTTATGTTCCTCTCAATCGAGTTTCTTCGCAAGTGTTTTTTTTTTTTGTCTGAATGCTCCCTTCGTGTACAAGTAGCTAAAATTTGCTCATTCAGAGGTGGGAACTGGCGGATGTGCAACAACTTTCGTCATAAAGGTAAACTCAAAACAACAGTTCTCATCTGGAGCTCCTTCACAGAACTCCACTGATCAATGGACTCGACACTTGTAAACACTCGGCTCGTGGCTCTTAGCATCGCCCACACTCGTCACAGCTACTAAACAAACCAATCACAGAACTTGCAACTTGCACTACGCGTTGTTGCGAGGTGTATTTACATTTTTAGAGAGGTGCCACGGCGAGGGCTATGTGACCGCGCAAAGGCTGCTCCGGACCATACGCATGTGGTTGACAAGTATAAATCAGTCTAATTTGTGTTTATTGGTTGAACTCCCCATCAACCACAGTTATGACACCATAAGCTCTGCCTGTCCCATGCCTAATAGATTGAATGGCCTTCAAATTCATTGTACGGTGTGTGATCTGCCTCGTCGTACATTATGCTCCACATAGTCTTTGGTTGTTTGTAAATTACTTTGTGTGTCTGGTGTAACTTATGTTTACTTGTTGAACTGTGATTCTGAGTAAGATTTGTTCTTTGGCTGCTGAGTGACACTAAATTGTACAAAGATTTTCTGTTGGTTTCTTGTTTTTTTTTTTTTCTATTAGCATACTGTAGTTTCTGTTTTGTTAGATTAAGCTTTTGAGTATTTTGACTCCTCTAGATTATTATTTTTTTTAGTATAATTAGTTTGGTTCGAGTGTTGTATAGAATGAAAATCTCAATTTTATTTTGCCATTTAGGAGTAGGATTTAAGAATTGTTTTGGTTTGTAAATTTCTTTAGGTTTGGTCAACATGTTACTTTTTTTTGTTTGTTTAACAGTATTGTAAATATAATTTTGGTAATTATCATCATTGCTAAGTTTCCCATTCTAATAATTGGTGTAAAGAAACTAATCCTCGTATATTGCCTCATCATTAATATATCTCACACCTAATTCTTTGTCTTACTTAAATGTTATAGCCTCATTTCATTTTAATATCAAAATCTAAAACATGATTTTAATTAAAAGTTAAATAAATTAAATCAAGGTTAGTGTGGATAATCATTGTAGGTGCACTGACAACAATTTTTATTACAAAAAAAATTAATTATGGTTAGTGTATGCAGTGACTATCATGGCTGAAGAATAATAGTCATGTGTTTTGCTTTTATTTTTTTTTAGAAAACTAAACACATATTGCAAAGGTAAATGTACACCACGGCTATTCAATTGGCCGCCTGCAAGCCAAAATTGGACGCAATTTGTTCCGGTCCTCCAAATAGTGTGACCATCAAAAACAAATTTAGTTCAGTGGAAAATCAGCCGCTATAGTAATGAAGTGACGTGCGTCCGTTCAATACAGCACAAGCTGCAGTTGAAGGCTGCACAGCGCGGGAGTCACCTGATATTAAGCAAGTGGCACGAGCAGGCGAAAACGTTTGGATACTTAACCGTAAAGGCTTCTCAACGCAGTGTTTCTGTTGCACAGAACGAAACTGCACAATACACATGCACACTTGATTAACTGTACCAGCTTTTACATTTACATATCGTGCCTTTTCTGCACGCAAGTTTGTTATTTCCAATGTAAGAATATATGCCAATATACAGGCACACCCAGTAAAAAAACGTCTCATGTTGTAGCAGCAAGAGTTGTGCGGGGCTTTCAGTGCAATGTAAACAAAAGATATAGATGAATTATTACTAATTATTAAAATGATTATGTATGTATGAAGGCAGATGATAACAACAGTTCATTTAAATACCTAATATAAAGCTTAAATTTACAGTAGACGTGATAACCCTGAAACCATGATTATTCTTCAGACTATACAATCATACAACCAAAATCTATTGTTATGCAATTCAAAACATAACATATGAATGAGCTTAATTTGGCTTCTTCTACATTCGGACAATACACTGCTTTTGTTGAGCTTTGAAATACAACATTTAAAGGTTTGTATAAAAAATATATATAATAATAATAATAATAATAAAAAACTATTTTACAATGCACTGATATTGTGTAGTTTCAAAATACAATATATTAACATTTTAATGTAGACAAATCCAACTTTGGTGTCTTAAGGAGCAAAAATACAACATATGGACTCTTATATTCTGTTGTGTCATCCCTCATATTGCAAGTTATATCTCTCCAGCCCCCTTTATTTGGGATGCTTTTTATGAACTGGCCCCCATCACAAGCTAATCGAATAGCCCTGATGTACGTACCATAGGTCTGGTTTACACCTGGATGTGTTTTGGTCAAATTAAATGAAAGTAACAGTTCCAAAAGTGTTTTTGACTAATTCTGAAAATGTTTGAAAGTGAAAAAGCTCAAACTGTTTTAGACTTTAAGTTTTATTAACGTTATCATCGCTTCAACAAATCTCAAATCTTCAAACCAGGAGTAAACTGAGCATGAATATGGTATGCAACATAGATTCTAAACCTTTGCACAATATGTTTTGATTGAACTTACATGTTCTCTTGCATTTTTCATGACCTGTTTCTTTTCAGGAGAGGCTTTGAATCTCTGTGTAAGGTCCTCATTACTGGTGGGGTTTTTCATGTTGTCACTGCTAGAGAAAGAGAGAGAAAGAAAAGACAAAACTGTCAAAAAGGTTGCCTTTAATAAAGACATCAAATACCCTTTTATTTTACATGTAAAGTGACAGAACCTTCACAGGAACTGCTGCTTGTACGCAACAGTTCAATGTAATATTTGGTGTTGACCTTTAGTGATGTGAAAAACAGAGGGTCAGGAAATGGTTTGACGCCTCCTTGCATGCAAAGAGCAAGTCGACTCTTTATTTCCTAACAGTTGGTCACTGACCACAACAAAGACATTACAGCCAGTTACGGGTTCTCAGTAGGGGTGGGCGGTATGACCAAAATCTCAAATCGCATTATGAGCAATTTTAAACCACAACAACACTGTGTATACATGCATGTATGGATATATCTTTTTTGATATATACATTTAAAAGCATGTGGTTGCTATGAATATTTTTTTAATTCTTAAGAAAACGTCTCTCACCAGGTCTGATTTATTTTATCCAAAACATGAAATTTTATTACAATTTAAAATTAATATTTATTTAATTAAAATTTAATGTAATTTATTAATGCGATTCAAAGCAAAATTTTCTGCATAATTACTCAAGTCTTTGCTCAAGAATAATTTCTTATTATCAGTTAAAAACATTGTTAAAGCTTAATATTTTTTTAAACGGGAATACATTTGTTTATAAGATTCTCTGATGAATAATAAACTGCATTAAATCCTATTTAATTTAAAATAAAATTAGAACTTTAATAAACATTTAATTTAAGCATATTACATGCATTTTTTTAAAATATGAAACATTATAATAGTCATTTTACTATAGTAATGTTAACAAGCACTGAACTGAACAGTGCCATCCACATGGAAAATACCTGTCTGCAACACTTTACAGATTAGACCATAATCTGCATTTTTTTTTTTTTTAATCATAACAGGAAATTAGGAAATTCAACTGCCTGACACATTTCTTCCACCCATACCACAACCATCAAACAGCACTGCCACTGCGACAGGAAAACATGCTTACATGGATGTACTGTTATGAGTGGTCTGATCATTTAATGATAAACTGGATGGATGAAACCTATTAAGGACGCTAGTTGTCAAAAGTGAGTCTATGAAACAAACAGACAACATTAAACTGGTATGTTAAATGTCTTTTTAGCTAACCTGTGACCCCTACAAGACCTTTGATCTAAGATGAGAAAGTAATCGGAGAGGAAGAGCGGCCAGATAGGCTCCGGGCAGATAAATTGTTAATTGAACGGTCTATCACTCATTCAGATCTCATTACTGTGACTTGGTCAGGCCCCTGTAGCCTGGATTGGGCCTAATGACATCGATAAGGTCTTCCTAATGACAGACTTTCTCTGATAAACTTTAAGCTCTTAACTGTCCTCACCTAGGACAGAGCAGCGGTTGGGAATGACAAGCAGCAGATGTACTGTAACTCAAGACGCAGTTCTGAGCAATTATTTTATTAGAATATTATTTATATATGATATGTAAGGGATAATGTATATCCAGACAGTTCTTCTCACAGAATAAGGCCCAGCAGATGTAATGTTGTATAATGTTAAGGTTGTATTAGTTTTAAGGGCTTTATTACGCAAGAAATGTTTTCCTGCTTAACAAGCAGACACAAAACTTGTAGAAAGAAATATAGTTCTAAACAAATTGCTTCACTGATCTACTTACTATTATTATTAATTTGTGAAATATATGCGCGTATGAGCCAGGTGTAAAGGGCACCTATGGTAAAAATCTACTTTTTAAGCTGTTTGGATTTACATGTGTGTAAGTATAGTGTATATCCTGTCATATTGGGGTGAAATTAACACACTCAGTCAAAATCAAATTTAACAACATAAAAACGGTGGACCAATTGGAGCGGTTTTCAGATCGACTGCAACTTTACGCAGGAGTGCAGTCCCCCCGCACACCATTATTGATTGACAGCTGCGCGCATTAACATGTCTCCGTAGTAATGCATAAAATCATATCGACAAGACAGGACGAGCGCAAAGCAACCGGGAAAAAAAGGTCTGTTCAGTTTGCTAGGATCATCAATCATCATCAGACGTGATCAAAAGTGAGTTTTACAAGTTTAACATGTTTAAAACGTGTGCATGTGTGTAATGAAGTACAGCAATTCACTTCATCAGCACAGCCTCGTGTCTCTCTCACTGTCTGTGTGTGTGTGTGTGTTTGCGCTATGTATGTGTGTGTGTGTCTACGCTATGTATGTGTGTGTGTGTGTCTGCGCTACTTGTCTGTGTGTGTGTGTGTCTGGCTGCGTGTCTACGCTATGTATGTGCGTGTGTGTCTTGCTAAGTGTCTGTGCTATTTGTGTGTGTGTGTGTCTTCGCTGTGTGTGCGTGAACTCATTGTTGCAACTCCACAAAAAATGCATCAAATACTTGGAAAATTGGTAAATTGGTAAAGTTCTTACTGTAGTATTTCTCACAAACGTTACATGAGATCTGCTTTCTGAGGCAGCTGAGGGCATGTTGAGGCATGTTGCTGACAGGCACGTGGGAACGGAGGGCGGGGATGACTTGCCTTAAAGGCCCAGTGCAAAAAAAAAGCAACAACCTTTTCCCAGCTATAATACAGACACTTCAAACAGCTATAATAAATACTCTGATGGGTGCTTTGAGCTGAAACTTCACAGACACATTCTGGGGACACAAAAGACTTTTAATTAATATGAAAAAAGGGGTAACCTATGTGCCCTTTAATACCTGGGAATATTAGGGTTAGAGTCAAAATTAATTGTTTTTCAATGCACAACGACGAAGACGTGATAATAATCATAACATAAGTTATTATGTACTGACGTGTTTAATCACATAAGCATTATATGGTGGTAGCTTATTATCTTGAGGGAGAAGACCGCAAGTAATTAAAATGCTCCAACTACATAAAAAGCAGATAACTGTGCACAATCCACTGCTTGTGAGTTTGCTGGACAGTCTTTTGCTGACAGGGAAGCACATCAGAACCCAGCTATGAAAAAAATGAAAGCTGTAGTTCTCTCTCTTTTACTCTGTGGCCCTGTTATATAAGACTAATTTGACCTCAATCAAGTGTAGTAAAAGCCTAATTAAACCAGCTAAAAACAAACTTAAAATGGATAAAAGCAGATCAAAATAATAAAAGAAAAACCTGGATCTGTAGTGTGAGAGGAAGGGGTTGGTTTCGCTAGTGGATTCACTGGTAAAGGGGTTTGGCGAACGCAGGTCTCCAGAGCTTCCTATTCGTGCTCCAGTTTTCTTTCCGTCTTTCTTCCCAGTCACTCTGCCCAAAAGACCGACCTTCTCCTTCTTCTCTTTCTTGTCTGCACCCCACAGCGTCCCCTGATCTCCCTCAAAGGGATTGCGGTTACGTGGAAGAGTGGCGAATTTCTGGGGCATGTTGTCTCCGATGTCGGAAAAGGGGTCGCATTGAACGTCGCTGGCTGGGCACCCATATCCATCACTCTGAGAGTGACGGTGAGATGAAGCACCCCCTAAAGATGACAAAGACACGTCATTTTTAGATATATTTAAATAGGGTTGGCATATTTTTGTAGCACAAAACCCAAAAACAACTTGGGTTGGGATTCTTGGTTTTATGCTGGAAATCAAGTCTGTGGTTAACACAAACTCATATTACTCATATCTACAAGTACATTTTACTCATACATAATCTACTATGTTTAATAGATCAAATATATTTATGCAGTTGAAGTCAGAATTATTTGCCCCCCTTCGAATTATTTTTTATATTTCCCAAACAGTGTTTAACAGAGCAAGGACATTTTCACAGTATGTCTGATAATATTTTTTTCTTCTGGAGAAAGTCTTATTTGTTTTATTTCGGCTAGAACAAAAGCAGTTTTTATTTTTTTTTTAACTCATTCAAGGACAATATTATTAGCCCCTTTAAGCTATATATTTTTTTCGACAGAACAAACCATCACAATAACTTGGCTAATTCCCCTAACCTGCCTAGTTAACCTAATTAAGCTAGTTAACCCTTTAAATGTCACTTTAAGCTGGATAGAAGTGTCTTGAAAAATATCTAGTAAAATATTATTTACTGTTACCATGGTAAAGAGAAAATAAATATATTATTAGAGACAGGTTATTAAAACTATTATGTTTAGAAATGTGTTGAAAAAAAATCTTCTCTCTGTTAAACAGAAAATGGGGGAAAATATAAACATGAGGGCTAATAATTCTGACATCAACTGTTATTATATATAAGTGCTGTCAATCGATAAAAAAAATTAACTAACTAATCACATTTTTTTTTTTTATCGCGATTAATCACATTTAAAAGACAGGAACTTGTAATTTTGGCTATTCAAATGTAAAATTAAACGGAAGACAAAAACCATTTAAATTCAAAATATAATTGTTTATTAGAATTTTTGTTTTCCTTGTAACACAGATTTCTTCATGTAAACAACATACCCACAATAAACCATCAAGATCCTGGCTTGACAGCCATATTTATTACAGAAATAAAAACACAGGCATGTTAGTGTTATTTGAATTTCAAAACATTTAATACCAATAAAGAAAAAAAATATTTCCAAGTTGGATTCTAAGTGGACTGCAAAAAAATGCCAAAATACAGGCATTGCAAATATGGAAAATTTTTTATAAAAATAAAGAATTGAATACAAACAATTGTACTCATTGCAAAAGTGTACTGCTGTAAGTTGAGAACATTAATTAATAAGTAGAAACAATTTTACTTAGTCCTTTTTTACATTCAGCCAGTTGCTAAAACAGTCCAGTTTGTTGACATTATTGGGGGACAATGTGGACCTTTTCTTTTGAATGATGTGAGCTGAGAGTGCAACGCAATCTCACGGCAATTCATAACTTTTTGATTTAGTGACTACGGACAACGACGTGTAGGCAGTTTTATGCAGGTTTGTTGCTAAGAAAAACGTGCACACACACACGCACACGCACACGCGCACACGCGCACACGCACACACACACACACACACACACACACATATATATATATATATATATATATATATATATATATATATATATATATATATATATATATATATATATATATATAAAATCAAAATTAATCAAATAAGTGATAAATAATCATGAAAAAATAAAATAAAATAAAATAAAATAAATATAAAAACTGCACACTGTTCTAACATAATTTCACGTCCTCACCTTTCTCCTCAATGGAGTTCATGGAGTCGAGTTTGTTCCTGAAGTGAGTTCCTATCAGATCAGACATGGAGTGAGCAGCAGAGAGTTTCTGCGTGCCCGTGAGCAGCGAGCGTTTTGGCTTGGGTTCAGTGGGGGCCTGTGGGTGCGAATGCGGGTGCTGGTCTGCCAGAGAATCAGTCTCACTCTGCCCTGAGCGTGGAAGGATGGCGGAAGATGTGTCTGAAAAGGCACCGTCGTGTTTGCGACCCTTCATCTTCTCCTTCAGCTTGGAGAACGGCGATCGGGGCTTGTCTCGCATAGACAAATCAAACATGCTGGCGGTCATGTTGTTCCGCATGAACTGGATGCTAACTTGAATCTTCCCTCTGTCTTTTCTCTTCTTACCAGGCCGTGAGTCTAGAGTGTACCAGCTGATGAGAAAGGGACAGAAGAATATGATTTAACATGTGAAAAAAAAATAAAAGAATGGTATAGATCAAGGTTGCACAGTTTACCGGTACTATGGTAGTATCGTGATACTACGGCTCCAAAATACTGTCGGTGCCACTGTAGTTTGTAAATAATAGTATCGCCATAAACGGTCTATCTACAATACATAATGTTGCATGTGGAAATGTTACTAAAATGCTCACACATTTGTCCAACAATAGACCATGTTTTTAATAGTCTGTGCCACAATCTCTTAAAAAGAGCGACTCACAAAGTGAAATTTTTAATTACTTTAAATTCTTACCTGATAAGACTGAAAAAACAAAAACAAAAAAATAAATACAGGAAACATAAAAAAATTACCACTTCATAAAGCATAATTTGGTTGGAAAAATGTTCTTTTTGTAACAAAATTGATTTGGTATAATTTGTATGTTTATTTTAATGTATTGTTTAGTAGGTTTGGTCAGTTATCTACAAAATACACTAAAAGAACGAATACATTTTAGGTGAAGTGACATGCACATACTTGTTCAATAATAAGGAAATCATTAATTCAATTTAAAGTGAGCCTGTTATAACTAAATATATATACTGACAATTTTCTAATTTGAGTTATGAATTACAGTATCGCAATACTACTTAGTATCACGATACTTCAGCTGGTATGGTATCGTAAAATGAATTAATGGTTTCACGACAACCCTAGTACAGATCAGAGTATATAAAATAATGCTTCACCTTTTTTAATAGAATTTAAATATTTTACATTTAAATTATTAAAATTCTATTTATATTGTTATTATATGTTATAATCCATATGTCAAAATGACAAAGTAGTGTTGGAAACTATGACAAAATCTGAATCACTATGTTTTATTGGCTTATTCTATTTAGAGGCTATTTTACTGTTAAGAGCACAAAAATGATACAAATTTACCATCAAAATGTTGGTGTTAAAATTTATAAATAATTTATATTCAAATCATGTTCATTTCAAATCAATTTCAACTTTTTCAAATGTTGTCAAATAAAAATTATAAAAACAATAATGATAATAATGTTAATGTTCATAATAATAATAATAAAAAATAATAACGTCTTAAGCATATGGTTTAGATTTAAAAAGTGTGATAATTCTTCAAAATGTAATATACATTATGACATTTTATTCACAATTTCTTCAAAGTAGACCATTATTACTTTTGGAAAAATAAAATTGTTTTATTTTATTATATTATATATTTGATATAAATACTTTATATGCACAATAAGCATTTATCAGCTTTTAAAATTCAGTCAATTTTCCAGTTAATGCAAACTACCTGTTACATCTATCTATCTATCTATCTATCTATCTATCTATCTATCTATCTATCTATCTATCTATCTATCTATCTATCTATCTATCTATCTATCTATCTATCTGTCTGTCTGTCTGTCTGTCTGTCTGTCTGTCTGTCTGTCTGTCTGTCTGTCTGTCTGTCTGCCTGCCTGCCTGCCTGCCTGCCTGCCTGCCTGCCTGCCTGCCTGCCTGCCTGTCTGTCTATCTATCTATCCTTTTTTTGATAACTTGAGTAAAACCCTCTTGAAAAAGTTTGGGAAATCAAAGTGTACTTCAATCAAGAGCACAGCCGCTCTGGTTCATCTTGGGGTGTGGTGTGGCGAGCACGCCTGGCCTCTTAGGTGTTATTAAAAACAGCCAGGCAAGCACCAGCAATTTGCAGATGTTCCAGTGTACTTTCACAGCTTGATAAAAAACAAACAGAAGAAAACCGCACACTCTTTCAATTCCCCTTTTCTGCGAAACCCCCCTAGTGGGAAGACTCTCTTTCAGGCTTTGCTCTGTATGTATAATTCATACAAAAACGACATGGGGGCAATGTGTTTGTCTGGCCAGAAACCCAATTTCACTTCACACAAATCCAGAGCATAGTCCATTTAGTCCATTTGAAAGCATTCCCCCTTCCTGAGAACGCATATTATAGTAGGGATAAACATAATTCCCTGGTAACTGCAAAGGTTTGGGCCACATAAAGAATGTGAAGTAATACGCCTCCATCTAGGCCTTTCCCCGGCTCCTGTTTATTTAACCTCTTGCTCTTTTTTTCAGCTGGAAGTAATGTGACTGATGCTGTAACTGTGTGAAAAGGAGGTGGCATTTGCACAAATCTGCCCTTTGTTCATTGATGCTCATACCGGTATTTGGAGATTATGAAATGGACAATATTTCAGCACAGCCGCATGAATCTCTGGAGTGGCTGAATATTGATGCTCCTGCGATTTAAGACACGCGGAGCAGGATCATTCATTTAATAATGATCACCACAAACTGTTAAGGTATAGGTACAGTACTTGACAGAGACTTAAACTCAATAGAGAGCCAGGATCTTCAATGAGCAGATGCCATATTTAATCTTGCACAGTCCAGAAATTAAATAAAAGGAAATGAAATAGTGCATCCGATATTTTAAAGATTTTTGCTTCTAACTAATGCATATAAATATATAATAATAAAAAAAATTACACATAATTTTCAACAAGAAGATAATGTGGAGTGCTAAATAATAATGAGTGTACAAAGTCCTGATGCGAGATTTGATTATAATATAAAACTACACCAAATAAACTTACTTACTCCCAGGGCTGTTTATATCGAAGTTGATATTTAGCCGCACCCTGTTGGCGTTTCATCTAATTCGTACGGGGTGGGTCCTAAGCCCAGTGTTCAAGCCCCAACCTGAAGGACCAGGACATACACACATACACTACGGATAATTTTAGCGCACCCAATTCACCTATAGTGCATGTTTTTTGGGGAAACTAGAGCACCCGGAGGAAACTTTGTGATTATGGGGAGAACATGCAGACTCCACACAAAAATACACAATACATATAAAAAATATTATATTGCATTTGTGGACAGTATAAACAATGTAAGAAAAACAAAATGTAAAAACAAAACATCTACTATAGTCTAATATTTAGGGGTGTGATGAAACGCTTACTCCACGAGACGAGACACGATGTTGGCTTTACGAGAAGAGACAAAATTAAATTTTTACTTAATTTTTAACAACTCTTCAATGATGAAACATATAAATGAAAAATAGTCTTTTATTGAACTGAAAAAAAAAATCACAAATTGCAAAACTATTTAGGTGCTTTTTAAAATCAACTTGTTATAAATGTTATTTTATTTCTATTTTAATGAATCCTATACAAAAAGGACATGTAAACACTAGTCTATGTAAATGGAAAAAAAGTCTTTAATATATAATTTCTAATTTTAGCTAAATATTTGCTAATATATGAATGGAAACTAATTTTTATTCAACTGAAAAACAAAAAAACAAAATGCAAAACAATTCAGGTGTTTTTTTAAATTGCATTCTTTAAAGGATGTCTATGTTGTAAAGGACATGCAAACAATGTTTAGCTATAAACTCTACTGAATGGCTTATCTCCTGTACAGTTTCACATGAGAAATTGAACTCCTTTCCACAAATTGAACTTAAAAAAAACTGTAATTTGAAGTAAGGACTGATAGCAAAGAGTTGTTTTTATGTATTTGATACCATACGCCGAATGAAAAAGACAAAAAAAAAAACATAACGAACAGCATAAACATGTTTCTCCAGCAATGTGTGGGTGTGTGTGTGTGTGTGTGTGTGTGTGTTAATAGTTTGATTCAGGTGTTTAAATATCTGTACTCTGTACTAATACGTCTTATTTCCATTTGTGTTTACGAGGATCATGACTTTAAGCATATCTGAAGTGCTATTTCATTGCATGGATATGAACCCTAATGTGTATGGCTGCAGTTGTAGCCTCTGTTGGACGTGGCAGTTGACAAAAGCAGTTACGACAGCCTGGGTTGCCAGGTGTGTCCAAAGAACCTGATTTATGGTTCAAATCCAATCCTGCTTCCAATCTTCAATGCTAATTTAACCCTCACGCTCCATCATATCAGCACAACTCACGAGACAACTTTTCACCGATTTAATCTCACGAGATCTCGACATTTGAGATTTTGTCACATCCCTGCTAATAATTTTTTTCCCACCCTGTACTCTATAATGGTGTGAAGTCTAAATACACTTGTAGGGTTTCATTTCTTTAAGTATTTTGTGGAGTTTGTTTTGATGTATTGTAGAATTTTAATACTGGCAGCACAGCACTAAAATCCTTAAAACTAGATTCTTAGACATAAAGGTGCCATAAAAGAACTGTTTTAGTTTCCTTAAAGAAGCTTTTAGTGAACAGTTCCTAAAAGAAACATTTTGTTCTTCATTTGCTGATTATTTGAATGGTCTAAAAATCTTTTTCCTCTTTAAAAAATGTCACAGAACCATTAGTGCTAAAAAAACAATGCTTGTTTTTAATAGTGCATTCCAATAAATCCTGATTCATTTTTAAAAATGAAAAACATTTCCTGAGTCTTTACTTGACCTCATCACTGATTATAAAGACACTGTGTATGCTCATGAACCAGCCATGCAGAAATGCAGCTCAACACTTCCGACCGAAACCCAGTTCCTCCATGCAAACACTACTGTAAACACTGCTTCAGTATCGGTACACGGTTCCCTCTGGGGTCTTCACAGGCTGCCATCTTGCTGAGTGCTCTTCTTCCATCATGGCACAGCTAGTGAATGGTGATTATGTTTCTTTCCAAGACCATCCACACACTGGGGAGCTTGTAGATCCGAGGCAAGAGGGTTTACCTGGTCTCAGGCCCAGTGAGGGAGCTCTGATCTGGGCATGTGGAGAGCCAGCCAGACCCTGTTCTTCACATGGGAGTCAAGGCCAAGATAAATCTTCCACTGCCTGGAACCACAATACTCCCACTCTGCGAGGGCCGCTGGGAACCAGCGTACAATCAACAAACACAGGTGTGCGATAATTAGGGCCTGTCGACTCCAATGTCGAAACGGACTCTTGTACCCTTGCGTCAGTTGCAGGAAACCCTTGCATGAACAGAGTCAAGAGGGACTGCTAACCCTGAGAGGCCTTGCAGAGGATGCAAGAAGCATGGTACAGTGATTTGTGTGATGAGTGTCAACAGCAAAGTCAGCATACAGCACATAACTTCCCCTCAAGGGTGTGAAATCACAGGATTACTGACCAAATAATACCATGCATTGATTGTGAAACATAGACAATGATTAGGAAATGAGAGGTGTAAGGATGCATTAATTTTACAGTAAAGGGGTCATCAAATGCATCTTCACTTTTTTGTTTCTCAAGGTTGTTTTATTATAGCACCAAAAAACATCTAGTGTTTTTTTCCCTGGTTATTATTCACTCTCTCCCGAAAACATTCAATTTGAATGGCTGTTACATGTGCTGGAAACAGAAGTAAATTGAAAAACTTCACTGCACTTCATCCACACCATCTTTTCCAGCTCGACGTTTGCTGTGATCCATACAGATGGCCATACAGAGCCATGTGTGAGTTGGGTGAGCCAGAAAAAAAACAGAGAGCACAACCCCAATAACTTCAATAATGTGTTTTGGGGTACCAATTGTTTTTGTTGGTTAAATTTGTGTAAAAGAACTATTTTTTTACACAAGTATGATTTTTCACTTATTACCTAAGATGCTGCATCTTATTCAACTGCCAATGATAAAATCTTTGCTTTAGCTTGCAACACCAAATACTAAATAAAAACTTGAACATACAGATATTTTAATACATGTTATTTTGGTATCTCCACAATGTTAAGTCTGTTATAATATGTTAATTAGTGATATGGATCAATGTATTGCGCATTATGAGAAAGGTAATTGAACAATTGCATTAACATTTACATGTTCCCAAATACCCTAATATCCGTTTATTGAATGATGATTATGATCTAAACCTAAACACTTCCCAACGCAGGATATTTCATACTGCACTAACTGCAGCCAAGAAAGTTATATTTAAAATATGGCATGAACCCTCATTCCCAGTGGATAAAATGTGGCTTATTAAACTAAAAAATATTGCACTGTTAGAACGTTCCACTGCAAGAATTAACAGAGCTAAACCCCATACAAACAAAGCATGGTCTGATTTTATTGAGAACATTTCTAGTTAATTAACTAGTCACCTAGTTAATTCTCACCCCAGAGCTTTTCTTTTTCTGTGTATTGTTATTCATTTATTATTTTATTGTCTTTATTTTACTTTTATTATTATTTGTAATTTCTTTATGTATTTTCATTTAATACAAACCCTGGCTTGTATATAGTTGTTGCTAGCTATGTATGCTGGCTTTGTTCTGCAATAAATAAATAATCATAAAAAAAGAACATTTACATGAACTTACATGATTAACTGAGCAATTAAGACAACAAATAAATCTTGGATTTTTTTTATAACGATCATTTAAAAAACAGTGTTTCTACCTGGATTAGGTCTGTTATGTAGTCCCTCAGGTTTTCGCAAGTCCAATGGTTCTCAAGTTCAAAAAAAAAATCACTAAAGACCGTGTTTTGACACCTATTATGCTGTGCTTCTATTTTAGGTGTGACTTTTTAACATTCTGTAAGGAGTCTACAGATAAAAAAATAGCCATTCTTGGCTAATTGTGGCACATTTTACAGTAATGTTTATTAATGTGCATTGACCCTGTAAACAAATAAACTAAACTAAAATTTGACCATTAAAGCGCACATTAAGATGACTTTAGATGTGTGTGCTCTGCTCATCTCTGACGCCAAGCGCACAGTTTGCGAATGAGACCAAATGCTGACAGCATGTACACACACACAGCAGCATGCAGTCTCATTTGCGCTTTTAAAAACATGAATTCCAATGTTTATCAATGAACACTGCGCATCTCGTGCTGCAAAATTACATTACAGTACATGATTTTAGTCATTTTTTATGTGAAACTGAGCTTTGCAGAGCAACAAATGGAAAAGGGCGGTATTTAATGCAATAATCGTTTATCTCCATTATTGGTTTTTCATAATCGTTAGTAGCCAAAATCGAAATCGAAACCGAATTTTCGATTAATCACTCAGCCCTAATGTATTGTTCTTTAAACTACTGTATAAAAAAATCTAAATCTAAATTGTGATTGCGCTTGTGCACAGACGATACAGTGTAACACCTCTTTTGCTTTTATGATTTTACTTGAATATATCATATTAAATAAACTCATACAAGGATTTTTTTTCTGTTCACAATACTTGTATTAGAGGCTCATTCACTACATTCATGCTACCTCACATAGTTAATGCTTTTGTTCCACTAAGATGAGTTCTGTTAGACACCGGCACTGCCCTTTCTACTTCAACCAGCCATACAAGTTTCTGTCCTAATACTCTAATAAAACACTGCTGGTCTGTACATGCATGCCAAAAAAGAGAAATAAAAAATATTAAGACTTATGAAACACCCTATATACATAGATTTTGACAGCCTACTGTATATCACATCTAACAAAAAAAGGAAGTCAGTCACATGGATTAAAAAACCCAACAGTTAGTCATCAGGCCCTAAATAGCGAAGAGGAAAGTAATAGCATGCATGATAATTGTCATCCTCACTAGACCAGTTCATCCACCATGGGACTGTGACTCAAACTGAAGTTAAATGGAGCCTTTATCTCACACAAGAATAAAAGCAACCTGCATAAGGCGGTTATAGTAATGCACAGCAATAGCATGTTCATAACTTAAAACTCAATGACAACAATGAGAGTCAAAAACAAAGATCAGAGATTACGTCAGAGGACTAGGTAAAACATTCTCTGAATGTTAAAAGAAAACTGCATCACTGAGTGTTACAAGAGCTAAAAATAGCAAAGTCACTTCAAAGCCATTTATTCTGCCATTACTGGAGTATTATTGACTGACCTGGCTTCAATGTGCTGACACACATTACCTACTAAGGTCTCTGTAGATGTCAGAGTGAGACTTTGAGGTCTGTTCTCATAAAGGTAATCAGCAAAATCTAACATGAGAGATACAGACAATCCAAAACTATCAGTAAGAACGGTGATTTTACAACAATCTTATGAATTGTGTAGATAAAGTAATAACTGCTGTCACAGGGCTGGCTGATTAATCATAATGAAATTGCATATGCAATTTAGATTGTCATGTACATTCAAGTGGCAACCTCCCCCTGTCCCTCGTGAAGCAAATACGGAAGTAACAGAAACTGCAATTCATCGAAATCCTGCTAGTTTATTCCACTATTGTGGAGCCACAATAGAGCAGATTTCTATTGAGCCCAATATTAAAATGGCCAAATTTACAGCAGAAAAAAAGGTGTTTACAGCCTGGTACAAAGAAAGATTTTGGTTCATATAGCTAATATCACCCTTCATGACAACTGTGAGGGGGTAATTTTTTTTAAAGCTCATTCTTTTTGTTCATATTAAATTATATTAAGTGAAGTCTGCAAAATTAAGGGCGGGGCCACTTGAGTGACAACTAGGTCTCGCTGGTCACCTTAGCTGATTCCGGCTGATTAGCACCTGAACTCGTCATATACATCATATTTTTGTTTTGTTTTGTTTTATGTAGCTTTACACAGTCATTTGCATTTTGGAATTATTTCTTACAATTATCAGATGATATGGCATGCTGTGTGCACTAAATTGTGCTCACAAAGCCTCCATTATATACTTGTATACCATCTCTATAAATGTATTTGCTTTATTTAAGATGGTCCGCTCATGCTCCGCCTCGTTGCCATTGTTTGGTATCCCCTGGTCGGTGCGATGACGCACAAACAAAATGGCAATGGTTGGCCACGCCTACTTGTAGCTTCTTTTGCTTTCTTCAAAAACCTATGGTTGACGTCACGAATACTACGTCCATATCTTTTACAGCTTATGTGTACATCTTGTCCATGGTTGTGTGATCAGTAGCAAATGTAAAAAAAAAAACTTATAAACCCAGGAAATCCACATAGCATTGCACTGTAAAAAGAAAACTAAACTGCTTTGAATCAGCCTAATCCTGATTTTAGTCTTTGATGCTGCCTTATAAACCACACAACTATGGAATCATCTCACAGAAGGATTTATTTCAAACACTCGACTGATGATCGCTGTTATGTAGCAGGTTTGGAGTAAAAACATAAATTATTATGGTATTTTTAGTATTTACAACACAAAAGCAGACGTCATTTTCACAGAACAATCATAGTGATGTCAGTGTCATTATCATCCACTTAAATTAATTTTAGCTTCGAATGTTATTATACGCTGTCAGTGTTCTATGGCTCTGTATTAAATGCTGCTCCATCTAAAAGCATGTGCTGGAGGTTTAAATCTAAATTTGCATGAAAATGACCTTGGATTAATCGCTCTGCCCTATAATACCATAAAAAGATCACTTACTTCACTGTTACCATGAAATGTACCAAAAACCAACACAGACATCGAGTATCATATTCCTCTTTTAAGCTATACTTCTGCTTATTTAAAGGTATGTTACAGTTGGGTGTTTCTACAAGACTTTTGTCTGTAGACTATTAAAGGAAATGGATATAATAAAAAATTAAACTACTTACTCAGTTTTTCGCCGCTCCTTGTTGTCGAATATCTCATTTAGGTTAATAAGTTTTTGGCCCAGAAATTTGTCCAGTCCCACCAAGGACCTGTGCATGACCGTGAGGCAGAGCTCATAAACCTCTGGATTGCTCTCCATTAGCAGCCCTGGAAGCTCAAATGAAGCCTCTTCCCTCCACGCTGGGTTGAGGGTCTTCTCTGCCACCGATGTGGAGTATTTTTCTTTGCCCAGCTGGATGATTGTGTAGGCATCATTGGTTCCATTCTTGCCCTTTGGTTGCAGGTCTGTGGCTTGGAGAACAGTGGCTTGGACATGGGTTGGAAACCACTTTTGCGACTGTTCGCCCAATGACATGATGAATTCAAGTGTAAAATTATGGACTTTGGTGTGAAGTGATGAAGTGTAGAACTTTAGTTTGGCCTTTCCATTTTTCCTTTAGCTTCCAATCAACAAGAAATGAGCGACTGAGAGGTAATACAAACTGAAAGTTGTTCAAGGGCAAGTGAAGAGCATATTTAGCATTACAGTCACATCTATTAATGGAGCAGGTAATGATTTTGTTACACTCCGCAAACACTCCACATTCACCCCGCTTCAACTTAGGTCACCTATAAACAAAGACAAAAGAAAGAAAATAGTGTGAAAAAAACAATAGTACATTTGACTTATACTTTTCAATAAAATATTAATTCATGATAAAATAAATATTACTTTATTTATATTTCTACAACTATATTGTACAATTAGTATTGGATTCATGTTAAGTAAACCATTTACAATGTAGAGATTGCATTAAGGTAAAACAGAAAGAGAGAGACAAAAAAACACCAAAATAAATCAACAGAAAATAAATAAAAGTACAATGATATTATATTGAATTAAGATAGAATTTATGTCAATAACAATGATAATCTCTGGGCTTTTTTTTTTTACTCTATATCGACCTAAGAGCCAATCACACAGCAGAAATGTGCAACAATAGAGCTCAGCCAATAAACAATATTATATCTAATCATGATAAAATGTATGTCGATAACAATAATAAGCTCTGGAAATTTTTACTCAATATTGATCAATGCAAAGAGCCGGTCACACAGCTAGGCATGGGATGATAATCATTTTAAAGGTATACTGCGGTTTGAAAAAGTCATGGTTTTAAAACTGGCAACATTTTTGTATTACCATTCTTAGGCATGTGTAAGATTTTTACTTTACATTTTTTTGTTTTGTTTTTTAGGACAACAGTTTCTCCAGAAGATAAAAATGTCCATTAACTTTTGCTGTTTTAAATTGTAAAGAAATCTGTGTTTTTGAAACTAATGAAGACAGCAGAAGTCAATGATTCATTTTAATTATTCACCCTGATATGTTTACTGCTCTAAAACATTTTTAAAACAAAAGTATATTGTGTTCAAAAGGAGAAAAAAGTTATAGTTTTTTTTTTTTTTTTTTTTTTTACCCAGACAGTTAAAAAGAATAAATTTTAGAGCAGTGAGCACAACACCATGATACCCTGATATATCCAAGATTATCAGACCATCAGAATCTTATACCGGCTCATGCCTACAGCACACATGCAACAACAGGAATCTGTAATTGTGTTGATATTAGGGATATGCAACCTCACCCAGTATTGTTTATCGAGCTTGATTAATTTTCCCACCAGCAGTATTAGCTCTTAAACTGTTGCTTAATTTAATGATGTATATTTTTACAATTTCAATTAAGTAAAACATTTATATAAAAAAAAATCTGTAATTGATCATTTTTAGAAAATGCAATAAGTATCTTTGTTTGTGTACTCTATGTCAACGACAGTTCTTCAAAATATTATATTTCACATTGTATATCATAAGTATATTATACAACATTGGAATCTCCAAAAAAATTTGCATAATGTGTCAACTGTTTTTGTTAATTAACAATACTTTAAAATATTATTTAATGAAGCGTCTAATCTTTGTGGCTTCAGTCATTGTTGGGATACTCTTTTAAAACAGGAAGCATTAACAACTTATATCAAAATATATATCGTTATTAGTCAATATGAAAAATATTTGAGATTGCAATATTGACATATCGCTCAGCCCTATACAACGAGAATCTAAAGTGTGCTCATGTTAGAGATGTATTGAATTTTCAGTGGCCGAAAATATGTTATGTCATTTAATGCATTTTAGGAATGTTGGGCCCCTTAGCTGAAATTGCTTAGGGCCTCCAAATTAACAAAACCTCTGACAAGTAAACAAATAAATAAAACACAAGAATAACATAAGAAAAAGCAGAGTACTTCTAACAAACAAGTGAGACATAATAGGCAACACAACATACGTAAATCTGAGACTATATAGCAATTAATAAATTAAATAAAATTTATTCCCCCACAGAGTGCACATAAATTTGTAAAAATCAAATAGACTTAAATAATGTTGCCACATACAGTATACATACAGAAGTATATACTAGTAAAACATATATAGTATATGGTAAAAATATTAAGTAAAAAATACATAATTTCAGAAAAATAACGCTAAATGTGTGACAGCCATCTTTTAACAACTATTAGTAATGTAGCTTAGTAGTGCAAGTTTTTTAGTGTCTGTAAAATAACATTTAAAGAACTGGCAAATTATAACAGCTACATAATTTATTTACTTTCATGTCACTTTTATACTAAGGATTTTTTTACCACCACATGATGATGATGATGATGATGATCATCATCATCATCATCATCATCTTCTTCTTCTTCATAGTTCCCTCCATGCGGTCTCCTCTTATTTAATTGATCGGATATGATAGAAAAGCACCAGTGATGCTCGGCTAGCTGCATTGCCCAGTCTCAGTGGTGCTGTCAAACACCCATTCAGCACAATGCTCTGATATTTACCTGTGAAGCATCTTTCTCGAGCACAGCGAGCGACGCCACAGCACGTGTGAAGAGCGCTACAGCGAAACCCTTTCAGTGCTCCACATCTGCGGTAAATGTAAATTAATAACTTACTCTAATCGACACTAATTCATCTTAAACAAATGTGTGGTATTCCACATCAGCCCTGCTCTCGACTTCCTGCTTCCTCATTTCCGCCGATGCGGTCATGGGTCGAAGTGTAGACTCCTCCTCTGTTGCCATGGATTTGATCAGCGCTGTTCCCGGGATTCCGGTGACCGGGCTGAGGAGCATTATTTTTAGCAGTGCGCTTTTGCTTTTGCTTTCAACCAGGTCAAGAGTTTAAAAAAGGACAAATGTTGTAATACATTGTATAATATTGCCAGTCAAATGTGTAGAAAAATTGAAAATACTAAAATGGTACTTTTTATTAAAATATATTTTTTTTATGTTTTGAGCTAAATCTCTTCTGCTCACCAAGTCTGCATTTAGGCTACTCCAAAATACAACAAAACGAAAACACTGAAGTAGCCTATCATTAAGTTAGAACATTTTCTTTTAAATGTTCCATTTTATGTTTTTCATGGTACTTTTATAAATACAATGTTTAAAATAACAGTGATAATTTCACATACAGTATTTTGAAACATTACAGTATATATGTTTACTGGCAATTTTGATTTATTTAATGTGCCCTTGATTATTCAAATATTTTGAGAAATTATAATAATGTGACATTGGGGTGTTGATATTCAGCTCTGAATCACATGAATTAATTAAATGACATTTATTAATTAAAATGACAATTTATCTATATTGAAGAAAAAAAATTATTCATTCAATAATTTTCCTTCGGCTTGGTCCCTTTATTCATCAGGGGTCACCACAGCGAAATGAACAGCTAAATTATCCATCATATGTTTTAAACAGTGGATGCCCTTCCAGCTGCAACCCAGTACTGAGAAACACCCATACACACTCAGATACACTAATACACTACAGCCAATTAAGTTTATTCAATCCACCTATAGCGTGTGGCTTTAGACTGTGGGGGAAACTGGAGCAGCCGGAGGAATCTCACACGAACATGGGGAGAACATGCAAACTCCACACAAAATTGACAACTGGACAGCCGGGACTCGAACCAGCGACCTTCTTGTCATGAGGTGACAGTGCTAAACACTGAGCCACCGTGTCACCCCAGGAAAGAAAAAAAAGAAAAAAAGTACAATATTACAATTAATTTATTGTGTTTTTGATCAAATAAATGCAGACTTTAATTATTTTCCAAATTACTTTAGTAACAACTAAATGGCAAAATATGGATGAAATTTTCCATCATCATAATGTTAAAATTACTTAAAACGGGAGAGCTCAAACTTTTTCCTTATAAACGGATGAAAAGCCAAACTTGATTGAGGATAGTGGGCCAAAGGTCAATATTAGTTGCTTTAGGTAACTTCCTAATTTATTTTATAATATTTTAAAATAACTAGAAAACTTTGCTCTTTATTAACTATAACTAATACCGCATGTTTTACATTTTATAATGAACTTATTAAAGTAAAAACAAAATCAATCTTGTGTATAACAGAATGGAGTTACACTAGTTTTTGCCTTGATTTGCTCACCGATGTCTTCTGCATATTCCTCTATTTATCAAGTGAAATTAATTACATAATAAAAAATCTAATACATGTACAACAAATAATCAAAACATTTTTGGTAGCTCAGAAATAAAACAAACAAACAAGAAAATGGTACTGTCAAATTAAAAATTACCATCTCATTTAAAGGCATTCACCCCAAACCTCTTCATCAGTCTCACTCTCTTCTCAGATGGGACGATGGGCCAAATCAAAAGTTACAATGCGCCATATTCGGCTTGCGGGCCCTACTTTGGGCATCTCTGACTTAAAATAACTCTTTTAATGTCATGAAATGATTTTATGCCTAAAAAGATTTTTTGATGTACTCTTAAGTAAATCTAAATGAAGTTGTAGTGAACACTGTCTGTAAACCGAAAGATAATCATTTTTTTATCTAACTTACAGAGAACATTTATGTTGCATTTGATTAAGCTTGAAAACCGGATTTCCAGTTATTAGCATTATCAAAGATTAGAAAAAAAATCAAATGATAAGAATTACCTCTGAATATTTTTTCTGTCCCATCCTCAGCCTATCTGAGATTCATACAATGTCCACTCTTGTAGACAGTAAAGTCAATACATGTCTGTTGGGGTCTCTTAACAAAACTAAACAGACCAAACATGTTAACATAATGCCTGCCAATGTTCTTGAGTGGAGACATTGAAGTACTGATAAGGGATACATTTAAATACAGACGTGTGTGTGTGTGTGTGTGTGTGTGTGTGTGTGTGTGTGTGTGCGTGTGTGTGTGTGTGTGTGTGTCTGTCACCCACTTGACAGGTAGAACCTAACCAAACACACCTGCTCTTTCATTTTATTCATTTTCTGTCTCCTTATCCCCATCATCCTGCCATAACCGCAGAGTGTTGTGTACATACCAGAGTCAGAGGCATGAGTCTGGCACATTCGTCACACATAGATTATAACTCTTATCTGCAGTGTATCTCAGGATGAAAATGGGCCTGGTGTGGTGAAATATTAGGTCATATAAAATGCATTTAAGACAGCTTAAACTGAGGAGAGGCCCTTGCCTGTGCCATTTCCAGTTAAGCCTCATTGCAAACACCAGGAAGCAGCTGAGGAATCAGAGCGGAAGATTGTCTCGTCTTGCATGCAATACTTGAAGGTGCTTTCACAGTCAAAAGGAGCCATGTTTATTGTCCATGTGTATAGCCGTTTCTTGTTTGTATCACTCATTTGATTATTTTATGCATCACTGAGAGAATATCTGTGTATTTCCTGTGGAGATGTTTTCAGTCACTCTTTATTTATTAATCCTTAAAAGAGAAATGCTAATTCATCAAGGAACTAAAGAAGAGATTCATGTGGCTTTTTTAAAAGTTGTTTACTACTGTATATGTACATTTGGTTTCACACATAAATCTGGACACACTGCTCAGGCTAACACTAGTATGGAATTAGCCCTATTCAGATACAGAGTGTGTTTGCATGAAATTCATTAAGAAATGCAAAAAACTGAATTACTCACTGAATAATTTAATCAAACATGGCTATGTATAGTAACTAAGTATACTGATATACTAGTAACTATACAAATGGACTGCAGAGTGTTTTAAAGCAAGTAACGGAATTATCCACTTAAAGGTGCAGTTATTTTTTTATTTATTTTTTTGTTATGTTATGTATTATTATGTTGTTTTTGTTATTCCAATAATAATGTTTAAATTAAATGATCCAAATTTATTTATATGTATTTTTATATTCTTGGTAAGGCATAAGACTAAAAAATGTTCATCCAATTAAAAATTGTCAGGCCGATAATTCCCATAATTCTGATAAGAAGCCTAAACTAACTGTCAGCAAATGTAGATTTGTACAACTGCGCACCCGTTCATGCAAATCTGCCGATGTGTGTTCATGCGCCGTGGACACGAGTGAAAGCGGTAAAAACAAATGTTGAATTAAAACTTTTTTAAATCCTGAATTAATATTGGAGTTACTTTTGCACGCTGCAGGAAGGATGAAAATGTTAAGCCACTTAAAACTTCAATTTCAATTTCTTACGCAAACTTTTACAGCATCAATAATGTCATTTTTTATTTAGTTTCACAACAAAAGTAAGTAAATTGCGATATTCCACCTAGCCTGCTTTACTGAGCTGAGGTTTTATATTCACATCGGTTCATTTTTGAACAATGATGACACGGCCTCTTTATTGCTTACCATACTACTTTGAATATTCGATTATAAGTATGATTCATTAATAATAATAACGTTATAAGTATAATTCCTGCACCCTGCTGGCCAACCACTGAGCATACAGTAGTCGCTTTAGGAGAAAGTGCATAAAATATTGCACATTATGTCAAGTTTTGCTTGCTAACTACACAACTGAAATCATGCTAGATATAATACAGTATTTCATTCAGAACTGTAGTATTATAAAGTACTATAAAGTTTGCTAACTGGCAAATGACATGATCTAGTGAGTCTCCGGCATCTTTAATGTACGCGTTCGCGATTTTAAGAAGTGTTGCTTTGAACGGCAGGTGAATGTATTTGAAAGATATTATGCTAACCGGTTAGCATTTAGACAGATCACCAACTGCACCTTTAACCTATTCATTCAAACAAGCAGGTTCATTCTAAAGTTCAAGAAGTGACAAAGTATTTGAATCATTTACTCAAACTCAGCTCACAACTTGCTTTTTCTTACACTAAAAATGCCTACAATTAGTTTTTTTTCGAATCATCTTAACTTTTTAGCCATCTCTCAATCTCAACGTGAATCAAACAAACAAAAAAATTTAGAACTGTATGTGTAACAAAAAAAATAATAATAATAATAATTTAAAGTAACGTACACTCATTTGTTGTCATGACTTTTTGTCATATTCTTTTTTACATTGTGTATTGTATGAGTAGCATGATCTTCTCACAGCAAGAATGTCGCTGAGCCCCGGCTGGGGTCAGTTGGTATTTCTGTGTGGAGTTTGCATGTTCTCCCTGTGTTCGTATGGGTTTCCTCCTGATGCTCCGGTTTGCCCACAGTCCAAAGACATGCGGTATAGATGAATTGGGTAAACTAAATTGTCTGTAGTGAATTAGTGTGAATGAGGGCGTTCACTGCATAAAACATATGCTGGAGTTACCGATTTATTCCGTTGTGGCAACCCCAGATCAATTAAAGGGGCTGAGCCAAAAAGAAAATGAATAAATGGTTGAATATGAAAGTAGACATGTTCAGATAAGTTACTGAATTATTCACTCAACCTGTTCATTTAAAAAAAAGTATGGAAGTAGGATTATTAATGTGCAGAGTGTTTACATGTAACCTACATTATCTTCACTTAATCTCCAAACATCATCTTTGCAATCCACTTTGTAACAATTCTTTATAATAAAAGAGAGAATAATATTAGTATAAAAACACCACTATTACGTGTTGCAACAGTTCTGCTGTGGCTTTTTTAATCTATTTTTGTTGGCGGAGCAAAAACAGACAAAGCATAGACAGATAGAAAAGATGATTTTTTTTTTTTTTCAACTCTGTACCATAAATTCAGTTCTCAATTTTACACTCTTCACTTTTACAGAATCTCATGGGGTGGAAGAGGCTCACGGCTGTAAAGAGACACCACCAGGGGTCATGACACCAATCCTTAATTTGACAATTTGTTAGACACTTTCATGTATTACCTTCTAAGACCATAATACGCCTGTGCGCCTCTGGAGTGGGATAAAAACATGAAAGGCTCTTACATTCCAACCTCACCTGCTTCCTTTTATTGTTCTCCTCTGATAGAGTATATAAAGGAAAAAAAATCCATCAAGTCATAAATTAGCCCAGAGTAACGTATGGCCTCAGTCCACTTTTCCAGAGGAATGATGTTGTAGCCCATAAACTGTCCAATATTCAACAGGACCCTGTATTGCATATCAGCAAAGGCCCACGTGTTGGCCTGTATTAGGCATCATCTTTATGGGCCCGAATCCTCTGTAAGGTCTCTCGCCACGGTCAGACAGCTGGTTCTGCTTTAGAGCCCTTTCTTCAACACTATATAGGTTGTTTTACATTTATTAAACACTTTTAAGCATCTCTGGCTGCAAGATTGCACATCTGTTAGCGCACGACAATATATATGCGAAGGGAGCACCAGAAGGTGAAGGGATGCCATTGTAACATCATAATGCGCTTCAGGTTTACGCTCGGGTTGCGAGATTGATTTAAAAGGCTCTGCTTTTAAGAGAGGACATTCAGATTACAGATGAAAATTTAATAATAAGAATGAAAAAAAGCAGGAGAGAAGAGCACAAATCACTGCCGGCGCTTCGCTCTGTGGAATGTTAGGGTGTGCGATGCGCCCTTGATATATAGATCTGCAGATGTGCATGTAGCCTGTGACGGTATTTTGGGGCTTGCAGCTGCCGAAAAGTCCATTGTGTGGAACAATACTTCAAGAGTGTTTATTTGAGTATCACTAAAGGCTATCACCTCTCACCCCTTTTCATAGCCGCGTTAAGTTAGGAAGTTGCACTTTGAGCACTGAGAAAACCTCTGAGGCCGAATCATGAATAAGATGGGTTTGAAAAAAATGGATTAACGTTGTCAAAGGTAACATTAAGATATTTTATGAGAGCACATTAATCTTATCTTATCTTGTGTCAGCACAAATTCTCTTCATGATGCAACTGTCTGAAAGTATTTTGTGCATGTTCATATTCTGTCTGAGGGATGAGGATGTTGAGGTTAGTGTATATTTGTATGACTCCAAACAAATGACTGTATGTAAAACAACAAATAAAAACTTTAAGTAACATATTTTTTTTCTATGTTTCATGGGTTTAGAGAAGTGAAAAATGATTTTGGGCTATTTCACCAAAAAGTTTTTTGTCATCATGTACTGTACTCACCATTTAAACCCGTTTGACTTTCTTCTTTTGAAAACAAAAGAAGATATTTTGAAAAAAACTAGAAACCAGTAACCATTCATTTCCATTCCAACAGGCACCTTGATGCCAAAATGACCCAAAAAACACATTAAAAATGTCAAAACCTTGACGTTCATTTAAGTCTTATATTATACCAAAAGTTTCATTCACCTGAAAGCTTCAATTAAAAAGTAAACTGGATTTTGTAACCCTACAATGCATGTAAACTACCTTAATGTTAAAATGACATCAAATTGATGACATTGATTCTTGAAGCACTTGATGGCAATTTTACATGTCAATTTGATGTCGTTTCGATATCAAGGCAGTTGACTGACACTAAATTGATTAGCATTTTTTCTTTGTGTGTGTGTGTGTGTGTGTGTTTTGATGTTATTTTGATATCAAGGCAGTCAATTGACATCAAATCGATTAGCATTTTTGACTTTTTGTGTGTGTTTTGATGTTATTTTGATATCAATGCATCAATTGACATCAAATCGATTAGCATTTTTTACTTTTTTTGTGTTTATGTGTGTGTGTTGATGTAATTTTGATATCAATGCAGTCAATTAACATTAAATTGATTAGCATTTTTGACTGTTTTTTTTTTTTTTGTATGTGTTTTCTGAAGTTGTTTCAACAAAAAGGTGCCTGCTAGTATTTGGTTTTCTATAACTTACAGTCATCTTGACTATGGAAGTCAGTGGTTACTGGCTTTTCAGACCCGTAGCTAGCCCTGTAAAAGGGGTTGTTCTTTATTTATCAAAAGTGGACCTTTTTGGGGTTATTTACCTCATTTTCTTTAAAATTTTGAGATTTAAATTCTAGTGACATTTTAAGCACCATTTTTAGTTGGGTTAGCTTGTCGGGTGATCATTGTAACTACATGTTTTGATGTACCAAAAACACTTTCTAAAGATTTAGAACAGATTTCTAAATCTTATTAAAGTATTTAGAATACTTTTTTTTTTAACATACAAATATATTACATCATATTACATTATACTACATCATTAGAAAAATAGGAATTTTGTTTTAACAGCTGTAGCCTTTTGTCATTTATTAGGCAAATAACAAACTGGCCAGCACATTCAACTTTCCTCAGTCAGAAATCGGCCACTTTATATGTATTTATGTAGAAAAATACATGTAAATATTCATGGATAGCAACATTCCCCAAATTAGAGTTTAAATTTGTTTTAATGTGGGCTACTTTTGCTGCTTCACCCCTCTTTTGTTTCAGGAATAATGTTTAAGATTTAAAATAAAAGTTACTTGTAAAACATTTTCTTTATTTGCAAACAATACAGTTAGTCAGTAGTGAAAGATGATTACTTACGTCAGATTTGTATACTTTCTTGCACAGCTGCATGTTTAAATCATGAAAAATAATTGTTTGCATTAATCACAACTGATTAGCTGAAGTCACACCAATGTGACGGCCAACAGAAGATTTGGCTTGGTCTTAAAGCTTTTTTTGATGGGTTGTTTTCACAATTAACGATGGCATAGCAGTCAAAATATAACAAATGAGCGAATGTATGGGACAAATCTCGGACCTTTCTTAGTGAGGGGTAAGTCTTTCGAACCAACCGAACTTCACCTGGCTATGGGCCTGCTTTTGGCTTTCTTCAAAATATCTTCTTTTGTATACCGAAAAAAATGGTGAGCTATATGGTGAGTTATTTTCAATAGGTGAACTATCCATTTAACTGGAAAAAATACATTAGTGACATCCTGAACTAAAACTTGTTAATAATAATAGAACATATCAACCAGCAAGAGCTTGTACAATCACAATCATTTCAAAAACACATGAATAAATGTGTATTTTTACCAAAACTCATCAAAATAATAAAATCTAAATGTTGTGCTTATTTAGAAAAGAGCAATTTAGCATTTAGCATTCAATACTGAGTATTGCCAACTAGCAAGCAAGTCATTCACAAAGGTAAACAAACTGTTGGTATGCTGTGAGATAAATGCTATGAAATAAACAAGTTATAGTGCATTCTCTCTGCATTCTACCGCATGAATAGAGAGCTGCTTTTGAACACTGTTCTGTATGCATGAGAGGTTGTGCAAACCAGGGATATGACAAACAAATTAAACAAATGAGAGTGATTAAAACAGCTGGATCCACAAATGGCATGACCAATTCAGGGAATTACGGAGGCAAATGCATGCAATTATAGCAAATGAGGTACACCCACTTTGCGCGACTCAGATGTTGCATTAATTTAAATGGCCTGTTTCTGCTGTGCAATTCATATTACATTAAATTAGCAATAGAATCCCCTGTGTCCTGCTGTAATTTAGATGAAGTCTTCATAATGCTCTTCTCTCCAAAGCAAATCGTTTGCAGTCAGAGTGCTTCATTTTGAAATCCTTAAATGTACTGCATTTCATAATATTGTTGGGAAATTTAGAAAGAACACGTTGGAAAGGTTGGTTATTAGTTGTTATGATGTTCTTATCTTTTGTCAAAGCTAATTTTGGCTTTCTGAGAAGTGATTTTGTAATTATTGGGAGTTTGATTTATAGGTTTATTTGATTTATTACCTTTTTAAAGATCAAGTGAGGGTAAGAAGGAAATAGGAATAGATTCAAAAATAGCAAATAATATGGGATGAAAAATGCAACAGAACTAAAAGAGAAATGTGAAAGCCTGCAGGTTACCTCAAGGATAATCACTAATTTGCCAAGTCTTTCTGATCATTTTTTCTTAAATAAATAAAACTATTAAATACTAAATGATTAAATGCATTGCTACATTTTTACTTAAACTTTTACTAAATAAATATATTAATCTCAAATTTACAGTTTATTTATTTAAAGGACCAAATCAAAGTGAGTCTTTATTTAATGATTCATTTATTCAAATGATAAAATATAATTCATTGAATCAAATGATTTAGTCAGATCGAGTCTTCATTTAATTATTCACTGATACAAATGATTCAGTCATTGTATGATCAGCAAGTCTGACTGAGAATGAGCAAAGAAAGATACAACTGTGCAAAATTAAGTTATACTGACAAAATATTTTTTTTATTGAAAATGATATTTACTTTCGGTTATGACTATCAGCTGTTTGTGAATAAACACTTTTGTAAAAACCAAGTAATTCAACCTACTGTATGTTTATATGTCATTTCTCAAGTTATGTTGACATGTTGATATTAATGTATTATGTCACAAATTTAGATTTAGATTAGATTAGATTTTTTTTTTGTTTATTTTGTTTATTTAAAAACTAAACATACTGCAAGCATTTATTTTTAAAATTTCCTAAAAACACATTTTATTGTAGGCCTGGGTTCCATCTGTTTACAGATGTCATTTTTTTTTTTTTTTGAGTAACTTTTATATACCAAAATATATTTTGCTACCACTTGTTCGCACACTTGAGTTTTCATTAATTACTAGTAGTTATCAGTGTCTGACCAGTTTTAAGTGCCTTTAATAGTAATTAATGAAATAAAACATTTAGTAAAATAAACAATTATCCATCAGTACTTTTATTTTATAAATCAAGTATATTTAACACTGAAAACATTTCTGTTAATTGGCAGTTTTTATATTTAGTGACAAGTTTTTTACATTTATTTATGGTTGTGAATTGCATTATGTGACACTGATTTCTGCTGTTGACTTTTGATGTTGAAAACTAAACTCTAGTTTAACAGTGACTTTTATTGACATTTTAGTAGTTTGAGATATTGTATAATGTATAAGAAATAATACATAAAGCTTCATTCATTTTCTTTTCGGCTTAGCCTCTTTATTAATCAGGGGTCGCCACTGCAGAATGAACCACCAACTAATTTTTTTTTACGCAGCTGATGCCCTTCCAGCCACAACCCATTACTGGAAAACATCCATACACACGTTCACACACACTCATACACTATGGTCAATTTTAGCATACCCAATTCACCTGTACCGCATGTCTTTGGATTGTAGGGGAAACTGGAGCACCCGGAGGAAACCCATGCGAACGCAGGGAGAACATGCAAACTCCACACAGAATTTCCAACTAACCCAGCCGAGGCTCGAACCAGCAATCTTTTTGCTGTGAAGCGAATGTGCTACCCACTCCGCCACCGCATCGCCCCAGACAACATATCACTTTAAGCAATTTAAAATGTTAATAAATGTCACTTTTTTGAACATTTCAGAAAGATCATGGTCCCATAATGCAACCCAAAAGCATAAATAAATAAGGAAAAATTAAATCATGAATCACAAAATACAGAAAACTGATAATTAACATTTTTTAAAAGCACACTGTACACTTTGAATGTTGAGTTGAGACAGGAAATGGCACCTGCTGTGTAAAACAATTGCCAGTTAAATTGGCGGCTCATTCCACTGTGGCCTTATACATTGCAAAACATGATGAAATAATAATAATAATAATTCCTTACATTTATATAACACTTTTTTCTGGACACTCAAAGTGCTTTACACTTCAGGGAGAATCTCCTCATCCACCACCAGTGTACATCATCCACCTGGATGACATAACAGCAACCATATTGCACCAGACCGCACACCACACACCAGCTGACTGGTGGAGAGTTGACAGAGTGATGAAACCAATTATGATATGGAGATTGTTAGTAGGCCTTGATGGACAAAGGCCAGTGGACAAATTTGGCCAGGATGCCGGGGTTAAACCCCTACTCTTTTTTGATGGCCACCTGGGGATTTTTAACAACCACAGAGAGTGTTGACATTGGTTTAACGTCTCATTCAAAAGATGGCGCTCACTGAGCAGTATAAAGTCCCCTTCACTATACTGGGGCTTTAGAACCAATGCAGACTGCATGTTGAGCACCCCCTGCTGGCCCCACTAACACCATTTCTGGCAGTGACCTAGCTATCCCATGTGGTCTCGCATCCAGGTACTGACCTGCTGTGGTGGAAAGAGTACTGAAAAAGCAAACTTAAGTAAAAGTGCCATTACTTGCCTAAAAATGTAGTGTGAGTAGAGTAAAAGTACCTGTTGTAAATATAACTCAAAGTAGGAGTAAAAAGTAACCCTTTCAAAAGTACTCATGAGTAGTGAGTAGTGAGTATTATGGTGTTTAAAGTTTATGTATTTACATGTAATTTGTGGATGTATGTGTGTAAACGTTAAATTCTATAGTGCACTTAGTTATTGCCCAGCAGGCACACAATGTCATAAGATTAATATTAGGTTAGATTTAGGCTGTGATGTTAGGTGACCAAAATTCAATGTCTATCCAGCATCTAAGGACAACATTATTTTGATATCCAATAATGACATCAAATGACTTTGAAATTTTGTTGATTTTCAATAGTTAGAAAGTGACTAAAATCCAATGTCGAGCCAACATCTTAAACCAACATCCTACTGATGTCACTGACATTTATTTATCAGGTATGGGAAGCAAAATTAAACGTCTGATTGATGTCATAGTGGTAACATCAACACAACGTCAAGCTTTAACATCACTAGATGTTGATATTTGGTTGGTTTTAGGTTAGATGTTGGACATTGACATCGGGCTGACGTTGAGTTCTGATGTGAACCCGATTTTCATTTCCAAACAAAATGCAGCGTCTCCACGACGTTAGGGTACAATTTCAATCTGACGGCATGTTGACGTCTTGTGTTTAAGGCCATTTCGGTCATCATACTGTAAATATACATCATTGTCTCATCAGTGACATGCATCTAAACCAGGGGTGCCCATACTCGGTCCTGGAGGGCCGGTGTCCTGCAAAGTTTAGATCCAATCCCAATTAGACAAACCTGGGCTAGCTAATCAATCTCATACTAGGCTTTCTAGAAAAATCATGTTGAGGCAAGTTGGAGCTAAAATCTGCAGGACATCGGCCATCCAGGACTGTGTTTGGGCATCCCTGATCTAAACATTCTCTGGGTCAATGTGTGATTTTGAACATCTTCTTGGACACTTTTAGTGCTTCCAAACAATTTGCTGCAATGTAAAGTGCACATGTCTTGAGGTAGTTCACCATGATGCAATTTACCTTCTATGTGTGATTTAATTGGACAGGAATTACAGGACTGATTTTTCTAATTCCCACAAACAAGAAAAAATAAAGTAGTGACTCCAGGTGGAATAAAAGTAGTAGAGTAAAAGTAACGATACTGCACTAAACATGTACTCAAGGAAAAATAAAAGTTCACATTTTTAAAACTACTTAGTAAATTACAATTTCTGAGAAAAACTATTTAATTACTATAATTTGAGTATTTGTAATTGGTTACTTTACACCACTGCTGATCGGGCACAGCCCTGCTTAGTTTCAGAGGGCAACCATGTGAGAGTTGCAGAGAGTTAGCTGCTGGCAAACGTCAGCAAAATTTGCGATGTCTGCAAAATTGTTGCAAACTATTTATAAGTGTTGAATTTCAACAATTATAATACATTGATTAATGTTCCACTTTGTTTAAATTCAGCCCAAATAAATTGTTTACAACCACTTAATGGCAAGAAACCATCTTTGAATCTTTTTTTTTTCAGTGAAGAATAAACCGAAGGAAAATTAAAGAGTGAATGAGCACTTTTATACTTATACTTAATATTTATACTTCCACTTCAGTTTGAAAATGTTCAAATTGAAAATGACTACTTAATTACAGGAGTAATATTTTATCAGCATATCTGTGCTTCTTTTATATTAATTAGCATCCTCCATCCACTACTGGGATTACAGTATGTTTTCGATTGTAAAATCAAGTCTAAACGTCTCTGTTTCTTCCCCCCAGTCTTTCCATTCTAAATGAGTAAGTGAATGGTTCACCTCTGCCATGTGTTCAGCAGCCAGGATGCTGAGAGATTGACAGAGCAATACTGAGCTCATGTCTTCAGGGGGCAAAAGAACAGGTGTCCCTCCTGCTGGAGTTTAAGAGAAGTCCCCTGTGCCCCAATGGTGAGAAAGAGAGAGAGAGAGAGAGAGAGAGAGAGAAAAGACCCACATGTGTGTGCCCCGCGGCTCCTTCTCCCCCCTTGTGTATGTATATATTAGAGTGATGGGGAGGTATGCAGTGCCATAGTTCAGACACATGCTAATGCGCTTCTACAAATAAGTTGGGAAATAGATGAAGGAGAAAAGCTTTGAAGGTGTTCTGTTGAAGTATGCAGGGACTTTCTGAAAGTAACAACAAAAAATAGAGATATGTCCATATAATTATAGGTTATATTGACAGCTATTTTTAAAATAACAAGCATCTGTCTTTGTAAAGAGTGGTTTAGCAGTATTCATATTTGAAGAACATTATATTTATCATCTATCATGCTTTCAATGAAACTAGTGTAGGATTTATGCTATACATTTTTCACAATTTGCTAGTAAATGTACAGATAATGAAGAAGAAAGTGACAATGAATTTAACACTTAAAACTTTGAAGTAGTAAGGCCAAAGTAATATAATCAAATATTGTTTATTTACTTTATAAAATTAAAAGAACATTATGTAATTTTAGTCACTAGAGAGCGCGTATTCACAACAAACAAAGATGAGATTGATGACACTGTGAATGAGTGTGGTATCATGGCATTTGTGGTTTTCATTATGGGACTACTGCAGAAATCATGTTCATGGGTGAGCAAAAGTATTTAAAACATTATGAAGCAAAGTAAGGCTGAAAGCTGTCGAAGAGAGAGTGCTTAAGCACTTGCTGATGAGATACAAATGTGAAATGACACAAAAGAGACAGAGCTTTTATTATTATGACTGCTTCTGATTCTTACAGTCTTTGTCATGTGGGGAAGAAGTAGCACTGTTTTATCATACTAAATACATTTTAGGGTTCTGTTGTAATGCTGCTATCTATCTATCTATCTATCTATCTATCTATCTATCTATCTATCTATCTATCTATCTATCTATCTATCTATCTATCTATCTATCTATCTATCTATCTATCTATCTATCTATCTATCTATCTATCTATCTATCTATCTATCTATCTATCTATCTATCTATCTGTAGTAAGTTATTACAGTAAGTAACTGTAAAATCCTCAAACCCATCAACACGACTGATGATAGCAGACATGTTCGGTCTATGTCAAAGATATCTCCGTCAACAGAAGAGCAATGATGTGAGTTTATCTCCCTGTAAAATCTCTCTGTTGCTGTTTAGGATGTCAGTATTTCAGACATTTGATGACACATGCTGGGCAACTTTAGATCAGACAGAAACTGACTGAGACGTTTTCACAAACCATAAATTCTGCTGGAATTGTACAATGCATCATCTCTGCCTTCATAATGTAGGAGATTTTAAGATAGCATGTGGTTGTTTTTCATATTTTTTGAATATACACATGATAAGCAAAAACCTCCAAGTGCCATCTTAAATTTTCTTGTAAACTGAGCATTTTTCTCAGGCTCCTGTGTGTAGGGTTAGTAATTTCACTTTTATGGGAAAAATGTATTCTTTTCATTGCCTTTAAAGTGAAATAACTGAAAATTTAGATGAAAATTTTAGGCACTCAGAGATTTATGCATTTGAACTCTTTTCTGTTACAACTTTTTCTCTTTTACTGTCAATAGAATATTATTGAATACATTACAAAATAATTGGGTGATTAAATGAGATGTGAAATATTAATTCAAGTTTTTTTGTTTTTTGTTTTTTTTTTATTGGGCTATAACTATACCCAGACAGCATACAAATGTGGGCCACTTTAGGCAGTTATGCGGCACTGGTGGTCTTCCTTCGGCCCGAAAAAAAGGAATGTGAGCCTAAACTGGCCCACCTGTACAAAGCCAAAAGGGGGCCAAAAATTCGAATTCATTAATGGGCCATTTAAGGTAAAGATAAATTTGGCCCAAATGATGGAGGACAAATGTGGGTCACAGTTGGCAAAAATGTGGCATAGTCATTTAAGGGTAATCTGGGTCTAAAACTAAAGTGGCCACAAATGTAAGTGCAAATGTGGCCCAGTTATCTTAAGACATATGTGGGCCACTTTTGGCAAATATTTGGCACAGCAAGCTCTGGCTATTGCGGCTGTGAGCCTATAGTGGCCCAAAGAAGATATGGCAAATGTGGCCCAATTATCCTAAAACAAATGTGGGCCACCTTTGGCAAATATTCAGCACAGTTAGTTCTGGTTAATGTGGCTGTAAGCCTAAAGTGGCCAAGAGAAGATATGGCAAATGTGGCCCAGTTATCTTAAAACATATGTGGACCACATAGACTAAAGTCACCATCATGGAGAAAAGTGTTTGCTTTAGTTGGGCTCATAGCCCTGAAACTCTTAATATAACATTTATTTTGGGCTGCTGTAACTTTTAAAACACTTTGCTTGAAAAGTTTATTCATTACAGCAAACAAGCCAAGTAAAAAAAAACAACAAAACAAACAAACAAAAAACTAAATAAGATTAAGTGAGGCACAACCTGTGATTAAATAATATAATTTTCTGATGTTAACCAATGTTTAATTCATTATTAAAAGTAACGTAATAACATGCTTGCACATGCCACAGAATTATAAAGGTTTATAAGCTAAAAATATTCTATGGTTCAACTCACAGACACATCAATAATCAGCGTATCAACCTCAACTTCGATGACAATTAACAAAATGATCAAAACGCACAAACATCACAAAAAGGATATTAAAAGTGAAAAAATCAACAACGTCAACATAAACAGCAGAATCAAAAGCAAATACTGGAAACTGGAGCATCAATAGTTATAGAATGTATTCAAACTGCGATGCATGCTGGGATTTTTGTACTTTGCCACACTCAACAAGTGCAAGGTGTAGGCCAGGCAAACACGAGCGGACTGCCCAAGTGCCATCATTCCATGCAGTATGTGGGCCTGATGTAGTTTTTACATATTTTTATATAATATAATTTTTTTTAATATAATTTTTTTGATAATTTTTTTTTCAAGAACCTTAAGCAGAACTAAAAAAATTGACATTATATGTTACTCCGGAAAACTTGTCTTTCAGTCTGAATAAATAAGCTTTCCATGGTTTGTTAGCATAGAAAAAAAATATTTGATACAATCGGGCAGATAAATAATATTGAGAAAATCATCTTTAAAGCAGAAATTTGGTTTTAATGTTTTACTTTATGTTCATGATTTTTCATGAAATAAAAGTAAAATGTATCATTTTGACCAATATCATTTGTGCAATTTAAGACTTGTTTTTGTAGTCTATAGGGTCAGAAACAGTATATACCTACTCTATTTGTATATGTTCATTCATTCATTTATTTTCTTTTTGGCTAAGTCCCTTTATTAATCTAAGGGTCGCCACAGCGGAATGAACCGCCAACAAATCCAGCATATGTTTTACGCAGTGAAAACCATTCCAGCTGCAATCCATCACTGGGAAGCATCCATACACACTCATTCACATACATACACTATGGACAATTTTAGCTTACCCAATTCACCTATACCACATGTTTTTGGACTTGTGGGGGAAATCGGAGCATACGCGGGGAGAACATGCAAACTCTACACAGAAATGCCAACTGACCCAGCTGAGGCTTGAACTAGTGACCCTCTCGCTGTGAAGCGACAGCACTACATATTGTGCCACTACGTCACCCCTATTTATAAGTAATGCATTTATCATACTTTTCCATTAGACTGTTGGTTCTAAATCTGTCTACAATTAGTACATTTCTCCCAGATGAATCTTGACATTTTCTAATAAAGGTGTATGTCACAGGAGATTGTCCTATGTTTACATTTCTAGTTTTTTTTTTTTCTGTGTGCTATGCAGTGCTGTCATTTCCTTTCTGCAATGACATGATCTGTGAACAAATTACCGTAAGAGCATAGTTTACATCAGAACACCCCTCCAGAGTACAGTTGACAACATGACTAAGTAATTTGACTGTCTTATCCACACACAATGACACAAAGACTTCTCATTCTGATGGCACTGACACATTTATTGACCCTGAAATTTAGTTTTGATAAATGCACTTATTGCTTTACAAATTTCAATTCTGATCTGAGAAATATACCAAAGCAACTGTAAATGCTGCTCTGCTTTTTGAGTTCACACTTGAAAATGATTATTGATATGTACATATTATATCATTTGTCAAGATGCTGTAAGTTCAGGTTTAGTTTTTAATATACTGTAAACGTCATGCCAGATGTTAATGTTAAAATGAAGCTAATGTTTTAAGAAGTTTACATTTCGTCACCCAAAATCCTCACTGTACTGAAGACATACAGCATTTAGAAAAAAATAACTGGTTGTAGTGGATTTGAATAAATGCTCATGGTTAAATGTAAAATGCTATTTTTTTTATTTATCGATGAAACAGTCTGATAACATATTTACCTAACATATCTGCTTCTTTTCTATTCAAACTAAAATATTGTAACTCTGATATTTCTTATAGCATAAATTGGTCAAATTGCATATTATTTCACAAAAATGTTCATTCTAAACTCTTCTGAAGGTTAAAACATTGTTATTTTGTTGTCTAAAAATGAACATAAAGAAGCATGGCTCTTTTATTATTTTGACCAAATGCCAATCAGTGCTCTAAATAGGAACATATTTTAAATTTAGAAGAAATTCCATCAATTGTATGCAGAACAATAAAACACGACTTTTCACCAAAAAAAAACAAAACAAAACAAAAAACAACCATGAATCATAAATCCAGAGAAACTGACAATTTGCAAGTTGTTTCTTTATTTTCCCACATCCTTTTTTAAAAAATTTGTTAAAGGATGAGCAAAACACACAGCTGCCAATGCTGAGGAAGGCATTCAAACATTTTTCGCTCTCAGAATTTGAAATTATTATTCCACAGTTTTTCTCCATATAGCCTGAAGTAGGAGAAATGGAGAAAAGAAGCCGTTGCAGCATTGCATTTTTCCATGTAGGAGTATAAGAGCCTGTGTTATTTGCATACCAGGGACATATTTAAGCTGTATTACATGCAGGAGAAGTGTTACGGGAAAAGAGGCTATACATCTAAAGTAATGATGAGTTCAAAAAATGTGTGAGAAACAGCTTTATACCCTGCATGGAAATACAGTCGGTGGGATCATTAAGTCTCCCCGGCTTCAAAGTGCTAAAGCGCTCAAAAAAAAAAAAAGAAAAAAAAAAGCCTATTAGCAGTCACTGGGAAGCTCAACTCTGCACTAAACGGCGTGCTGTTTTCATGTCTTCCCTCACAGATAAAGCCTTATCTATTTAAGATGCTTGAAAATAGCTCATATTGAGCAGCATATTAGAATAAATTAAATAAACACATTGCACATATATAAATCAAACTCCATGCGGTTAATCACACGCACAAAGCAAAAACACCCACATTGAAAAGCCTCGCCGAATAAGCAAAAAATGCAGCACAAGACCAGGCTTTTCTCAATCTGGTTAAACAAATCAATCAAACTCCTGGAGATATTTGTGGAAATGTCTGCAGTTATTTATTACTGAATGCACATGGACAGGATTATTTCAATAGTGCTATTAAAGCCATTTTATTTCAGACAACTATTAAACACAATGCAGTTACGGTAATCAGTAAACATGGTAATTGAGAAAGCATTTGTACATCAATTCACTGAACAATACACTAGGTTTTGGGCACATTGTGGTGTTTAAATCAATACATACAGAAACATGTATGATTTATTTTTGTTTAGGATTAATAATAATCCCTTCTTCTGAGATTTGCATATCAATTGCATTATGTTTGCATATTTTGCTTATTAATATAACATTATTCAATAAGAAGGAGAAGCACACACACACACACACACACACACACACACACACACACACACACACACACACACACACACACACACACACACACACACACACACAGACACACACACACACACACACACAATAATATACACACAATTATTATTATTATTATTATTATTATTATTATTATTATTATTATTATTATTATTATTCATTTATTTATTTACCTTCGGCTTAGTCTCTTTAGTCATCAGGGGTCGCCACAGCAGAATGAACCACTAACTTATCCAGCACATTTTTTACACAGTGGATGCCCTTTCAGCTGCAACCCAGTACAGGGAAAACAACAATAATAATAATAATAATAATAATAATAATAATAATAATAATAATAATAATAATAATAATAATAATAATAATAATAATAATCATCATCATCATCATCATCATAATCATAACCATAATAATAATATAATACAAATGAGAAATGAGTACAATCTAAAAAAAGGATTTGTAGTCAGGTGAAAAAGTCAAATTATGTCCTATCATCTTGCAGTGCCTCAATACTCAACAGTATGAAATGTAACCTAAACTTGAAGGGAAATGGAAAACCTAAAATAACGTGTTTATATGACAACAAAACATAAGTTCTATCAGAATGCGTCATGTTGTAGCATGTGGTGCTGACCATTCCAGGAGCAAGGAAAAGTCTAAAGATGGACTTTGTTAACTGCAAATAATGAGTAAGTACCCCGATATGTTCTATTTATTGTCACATTTGGGAAACCTACATAACTTATGTATGCAGGACCCACACACTGACTGGCAAATTTTGCCCTCTAGACACCAAGCTTTGAATATGGCAAGTTAATGTTGGTAAATAACAGTGTAAGCACTGTAAACAAAAAAAACAAAAAAAACGATTCAACATTTTAGTTTTTTCAACATGAAGTTTTCACTGTATCAACTTGTCTGTAAGAGAGTGTGCCGACTCAAATTAAAAACATGCTGAACCAGCAACCTTTAAGTTGTGCCTCATACATCCAATCCAGCAGGTGGAATATGCACCATTAAGTCAGTTTGCCAACTGTCAGTTAAACACAAGAAGAAGTCAGACACATGGGATATTGTTTACATTTCTTTATTGTTCAATCATCATATTTGGTAAATAATGCTTTTTCAAATGAGTGTTATAACTTGTAAAATGACACAACTGATTGTCAATGTATTGTTCCCCGTATAAATGTTTCTAGAGCAGATTAGACCATTGCTAAAATGTGGAGTTTGGCAACATGTATAAAGCTCAGTAAAGTTTCTTAGGTTTGAACTTGCAATATCTCAATATGTGTATAAATGTCTAATTCCCTGACTTAAATACTACAAGTATTTCATATAGATTTTAACAGATCTTCCATTTATATACAATATTTTGAAAAATCATTCATTCATCCATTTTCTTTTCAGCTTAGTTCCTTTATTAATCTGGGGTCGCCACAGCGGAATGAACCGCAATCTTATCCAGCATATGTTTTACAAAGCGGATGCCCTTCCAGTCGCAACCCATCTCCGGGAAACATCCATACACACTCATTCACACTCATACACTACAAATAATTTAGCCCACCCAATTCACCTGTACCGCATGTTTTTGGAAGCACCCGAAGGAAACCCACGTAAACACGGGGAGAACATGCAAACTCCACACAGAAACGCCAACTGACCCAGCCGAGACTCAAACCAGCAAACTTCTTGCTGTGAGGCGACAGCACGACCTACTGTGCCACCGTGTTGCCATTTTGAGAAAAAAAATAAGTAATTCATTTAAATGTACTTTTACCAGTATTTCCATTCCTAATTCATACAGTTGTCAAATATTTTAAAACAAACATTTACAATAATTTACCCAAATGTGATTTTCTCATTCTAAAGGTTGCAGCATATTCCCAGAGACCATGATGACTTACAACAGGTGACATTTTATTAAACATCTCTTTTTGTATGTTTACAGTAGAGAAATATTTAAGAAAATGTTTTTACAAATGTTTCCAAACTTTTAACTTTTAAACAAAACACATAAATGCCAAATGTTCTCCTTCTAAAAGTTACAGCACAATCCCAGAGAAAGTCAGACTTACTATAGTTGAGATTTTACCAAATATATCTTGCCATATGCATACAGTAAACTAATATTTAATCAGCAGTAAACAAATCATTTTGAAAGATTTCAGTAAATTTCAAAGATTTAGTGATTACTGGGGTCTTGATTGTGCACATTAATAAATCTGTTTTGGCTTTATTTTTTTCTTTTCTTCATAGAATGACTCCAAGCAATGCGGGGCATTTGGTGTTGATAAATTAAGTGGAGCTGCAAGTTTCACAACAACCAATCAGCCAGTTGTCACTAGACACTAAAAGCAGATGCAAGTAATGATTAGTAGGTAGATAAGATTTGGTGTACATGATGTGTTTATGTCTTTCAGATTTAGTGTTTTAGATTTCGTAATGTAAAGAAAGAAATTGAAAGATTTTTTTATTGTTTGCCATTTTTTTTATACAGCACACAGATTCTGAAGAAGCTGAACAGGAGGGATGACTCCTGGAAATCAGAAACTGTTGATGAATACTGGAGCAGATATCTGCAGTGCACAACAACACTCACTTAAAAATTACATTGAAAAAAAAGATTTTTCGATTTCTGGTGACGTTATGGTGTCATTTCTTTCCAAGAGTCTATGTTAGTTGTATATTTTAGAGATTTCCAGTTGTTTTTTTCTCTTGTTGAGATCAATTTCACTTTACAATTGATTTGTAAAAATACTTTATAAGAAAAATACATTGTAAAGACAATGTGTAAATACTTTGTGTGATTGCTAAATTAAGAGCAAAAATCTTTAATAAAATTGTGTATTGTATTTTGTGGTTTGTTCTGTTTCTAATTGAGAAAATCTCCTAGATTAAATTCAGTGAATTTGAAAATGTAAGTTAATGTATTTAAACTAAACTTGGCACGGTCTGCTAATTTGATAATGTAAGTTTATCTATTAAAACTAAACTTTGCAAGTCCAGTTAACTTGAAATATGATGTTGGGTCAATTATTTGTCTCTGTCAACTAAACATTTTAAGTTGAGAAAACTTAGTGAATTAAGTCAAGACAACTCTACTGAGTCCGTGCAACAAGATGACTTAACTAATTTAAGTTGAGTGAACAAATCATTTTACAGTGTACATATATGTTATAAATTTATAATTTCACATAATTTACATATAAAAAGTCTGAAAACAAATAATAATTTCAAAATGTCATCTGAGTCATCTTCAACTTATTGTATAATATAATATTATTAAGCAAAATGTGCAAACTTGATGTAATTGATATGTAAATCTGAGAAGTGGATTAATCTCAAAAGGGACTAAGCCAAAGGAAATTAATGAATTATTATTATTATTATTATTATTATTATTATTATTATTATTATTATTATTATTATTGTTGTTGTTGTTGTTGTTGTTGTTGTTGTTGATGATGTTGTTGTTATTGTTATTGTTGTTGTTGTTGTTGTTGTTGTTGTTGTTGTTGTTGTTGTTATTATTGCTATTATTATTGTTGTTGTTGTTGTTGCTATTATTATTGTTGATGTTATTATTATTATTATTATTATTATTATTATAATTATTATTATTATTGTTGTTGTTGTTGTTGTTGTTGTTGTTGTTATTATTGCTATTATTATTCTTGTTGTTGTTGTTGTTGTTGTTGCTATTATTATTGTTGGTGTTATTATTATTATTATTATTATTATTATTATTAATATTATTGTTGATGTTGTTGCTATTATTATTATTATTATTATTATTATTATTATTATTATTAATATTATTGTTGATGTTGTTGCTATTATTATTATTATTATTATTATTATTATTATTATTATTATTATTATTATTAAATGTTCATTGCAAAAAACCTTCAGCAATTTGTGCTTTAAATAAACATACAAACATAATTATAGTTTATCCAGCACATAAAACTGTGAAAGTATATAAAACCTTTTACACACAGCCTTCATTTGTTGATCTGTGCATGTAAAACTGAATGATAACTTTCCGCTGAATATTATCTAAGCTGCTAATGTCATTGCAGTGCTCTTTTGTAAGAATGTGAGATAACTAGATGCATCTGGCTTTATTGGTAACATTTAGCTAAATTGATGTCCTTTGTGTGCACAGGTGCCAAAGGTCAAGACTGAGGCGAAGGTCTTCTTTCTCCCAGAGGATCTGTTCGGCCGATAAAGGTTGTGTTGACCTGCGCCGCACATCAGCGATACACCACGACTGGTGTGTTCATGCACCCCACCACACAACTGAATCAGTACTGTTTTCATCTCTTTTATAGTCTTGTAGATTTGTGTGTTTTGAAAGCAACTATTATAGAGAATATGATGAGAAATAAAAAAAATATAAGGGTGGATCAAACAATAAAAAGTATAAAGAAAGCTATCTTGGAAAGTAGCACTCTCTGTTTGAATCATGAATAAATATTTTTAAGCATTAAAATAGTAAAAATGTCAAATAACAATTTTTTTCTGAACAAAAATGATTTTATTGATAAAAATAACAATTTTTCAGTGATTAAATAACATTGAAATATCCTTTGGGGTAACAATAGTTTATAAAGTATATACCAAAATTATTTAAAGCAGGAATCGTTTGATGACGTATTATTTATTTATTTTTTTTAAAGTATTACTTTTTAAAGTATGATGACCCATTTGTCAGCCTGATGTTTTCAATCATGCATAGTATACTTATATTATAGATGTATTGTGTGTTATAGCACAGTAACACATAGCTTATATAGTTGTGGTGTGTTTAATTGCATTATTAAAACAACAAAATGATTTATGCTTTGTTATTGTTTAGCTTTGACAAATTGAAGCAGGTTTCCATTTTGAGATTTTTCATATCAACTGCGAATTGTTTGCATATTATACATATGATATTTTGTATAATTATAATGATTTGTGATTTTTAATAATGATTACACTGTAAAAAATAAAAAATAAATGCTGGGTTCCACACATTTCCTTCATGTTGTCTTAACACAAACCAATTAAGTTAACTTCAAATATATCTTGGTTAAATATAAAACAATTTAGACGTCAAAGAAAATAAATAAATAAATAAATAAATAAATAAATAAATAAATACATACATACATACATACATACATACATACATACATACATACATACATACATACATACATACATACATACATACATAAATAAATAAATAAATAAATAATAATAAGTTGTTTGAACTAGCTGCAACATTTTTTGTGTATATTCTCAACATGCATTTATAAAAAAGTAAACAGTGCAGTAAACAATAGCACAATTGATTCTGAATGCTTGCATATACGTACACTACTTGCATTTATTATGTTGTATATAAGTATAAAATTATTACAAATAAAAACAAACAACATACTTCTATATTAAATTATGCATCATTCTCTTGACATATAAATTTTAACTTTAATACATTTAAATAAAATTTAATTTAAGAAAAAGAAAAAAGAAAGAAACACATTTTGTCTGGGCTATAATTTCTTTCCATAAGTACAAATAGATTATATATTTGTGAAATTTGCTTCAGATTTATCTAATATGAAAATACGCTTTCAACATTTTACTTTTTAAGTTATCAAGTCATTTAATTTACGCTGTCAAAATTTTATAACTCTAAAATACATTTTAATCATTTACATAGATAAGAATTACTTAATATATATACGAATAGTCTTTTTATATGTTAATGCTACTTCAACAAAAAGATGATCAGAAGCCTCAAAAACTAACAATGAATAAACCATGACATACACACACATTAATTCATGTTGTGTTTATTAATATATTATTGTTATTCAATAAAAGTCAGGCTAACACACAGCTTTGAGAAAGGCATGTCACAATTTTTGTTCTCAATATCTAAAATCATTATTCCACAGTTTTCCCCTTATAGCCTGTAGCACAAGATAACATGCGATTACAACAATAAGCAAAACAAATGCATTTGTGTATCTAATATTTTCATGGTTACCTTGTTCAGTCAGAAGTAAGAGAGCAGACAGCAGTGTTGTTGACTAGTTCTCCTTCAGCTAAACCAGCATACACTTATTTAATCCCAGACCGCAGCACTAAACTACTGTACACACACACACACACACACACACATGCACTCTCTGCAGCTGTGATGAAGTCATCTAGAGGTCTCGACACGCTTTCGTCTAGAAATCATCTTCAAATGTTTGTAGACTGGTGTCCGCAATACAGTTACAAGACTAGTACTGTACAAAGCCTCTGGCGGAGTCACAGCTATTTATGGTTGCTTAATACCACAAATGGTGTTGCAAGTACCTGCAAAAGCCATGTACTCATAAATCAGGTTCTGCGGATCCATCTGGTGTGTGCATGTGCGTGGAAAAGAAAACAAAAGAAGAGAAAAGAAAAGAGAATTAAGGAGAAAAGAAAAGGCTATTTATTTCTCTGCATTTAAAAAACTTTTTTATTTTTAATCCCACATTTTTGGAATGCAGTCGTTTATGATTTGCAATTCTGAAGAAAACTGTTTGCTTATTAAATAATTTATTTAAATTATTTGGTGGAATCAAACAAATATTTATTTATTTATTTATTTATTTATTTATTTATTTATTTATTTTAAATAAGTGACTACATCATTAAAATTGTGTTTTTATTTTGTACTTATTTTGTATGCAAATTGTATACAAGAAATAATCACTCATTTTCTTTTCGGCTTAGTCCCTTTATCAATCGGGGGTTGCCACAGTGGAATGAACTGCCAACTTATCCAGCATATGTTTTACGCAGCAGATGCCCTTCCAGCTGCAACAGAAAATAATCAATAAATGTATATTTAAATTACTTTCCAATTATTTTGTCTGAAAGTTATTCTGCATATTTATGTGTATACAAATATGCAGAAAAAGGAAAATAGGATTCCCTATTTTCCTTTCACTCTTGTTTACTCAACTTTAGAAAACATCAGCTGCACTGAGCTAAAATTATTTGACAGCAATACAAAAAACATTTAGTTGGGCTAACATAAGATTATTAGTTTTATGGAGAGGTGAACTTCTCTTAACAAAACTGTTGTGCCAATTGAACATTTTTTTTCTGCAGAACTAGAATGCCTGAAGTTGAGTGAAAAAAACAAAAAAAATTATTCTTATTTCTTTTCTCAACTTTTTTTTCCCCAACCTTTAATTAATAGGACGGTAAAGAGTATAGACAGGAAAGCGTGGGTAGTGAAAGGAAGGAGAAGGATCGACATGATACTTCAAGGTGGGAATCGAACTCGAGTCACAAAGATCACCGGAGCACCATGTGTCTACACACTAACCACTACACTATTGGTGATGTCGTGTACTCAACTTTTGAAAACATCTGTTGCACTGTCCCAAAATGTCTGAAGTTGAGTGAACAAAAAAAATTCTTGTGGAAATACTAAGAAATAATACATAATCACAACAAACAAACATAGCTCAATTAAAAAAAGAAACAGGAAAGCATGATTCACATGTGAAACACTACAAAGCATTTTTCTCTGTTTGTCCTGCCATGTTTTGATCCTTGTCTTATTTACCGTTATTGTTGTTTTACTTCCTGTCCTGTTTCTAATACTGTCTAACAAATGTTTTGTTAACGTTTGTCTCTGTTTTATTTGATTTTTTTTTTTATTGAACTATGTTTATTTGTGTATAACAAAAATTAGAAATATTTAAAATTACTCTGCTTCTCTGAACTTATTTAAACAGAACTGTTGAATTTATGCACAGTATTTTAGGTATGTATATTTTAAGTTGTAAATAAATTACCTAAAAAGGAAAACTTATCATTTGATTTACTTTTTTCAGCATAAAAGTTTTAAAATAAAAACACAGTACCTCACAGTTTCATTTTTTATATAATAGTAAATCTGCATTAGCATTTCATGGCTTATAATTTCCTTTTGCAATTACCTTTACATTTTTTTTTTCAAGCAGGGGTGAAAAAAAAAAAGGATTAGCAATTTTGTCATTTTTCTCAGAGTTTACATTTTGTTTCACAAAAAAAAAAAAAAAAAAAAAGTTTGCATTCTGCTATTCCAGAACTCATATGCAATTTGGGAAAAAACATTACAATTAAACTTTTTATTGTTGTTCCATCGCCGAAACAGGGAAAAAAAAAGTTTTAACTAAACATTTTCATATTGCATTTACTCTTGAAATACTAACTTGCAATTGTGAGGTATCTGAATTGGGAGTTTAAAAACTAACAAATACCTTTCGATTATTGTTTTATTCCAAAGCAGAAAAGAAAAGAAAAGAAAAGAAAAGAAAAGAAAAAAAAGAAAAGAAAAGAGATTTTATGTATGAAAAATCTAATCAAATTGTGATGATGTATGCAAATATTAGAAAGGTCTCACAAAAGTAGTCACTTTATTGCTACTGTGCGTTTCTGTATACTGAGCATTTTATGAGTCTTCACTAAGACACTAAACGCACTGTAAGCTGAAGTGAAAGTGTCTAGATCTTTCCGTGTTTTTAATATAATGATTATTGTTAAAAGTGTTCTCAGGTGTCCCAGGAGTGCAGGCACCGGCGGGTCAGAGAGTCGCAGCACTGCTTTACTGTCACCATCACTCTTCATCCCGCAGGACGTGTTAGTGACCTTACCAAAAAATCACTTCTATATCACCACACCGCTAATGCACTCTCCAGATGTTGCGCTTTCAACTGCATGTTTGATGTTTTTTTGTGCACTTACCATTCTTAATCTTATCCTGAGCGTAGCCTACAAGTCATCTTTTTAATATATAATATATTTTTTATATATATCAAAGTGGAGTTGCATATAATATCATTAATTTTAAAGGCAAGACAACTGGACTTAAGAGAAATTGAAAGTTAATATGCAATGTTCTTTACAATAACAATTTGAAAATGAAGTATAATTCCAATCATAATTTTCATGTTAGTGACATTAGCTAAGCTAATGTTAGATTTAATCTAAATATTTTTATTAGAATTTCTTCTATTAATTCTCAGTGGGTAAGAACAGTGGTAGATGTTACTTGTTCAGGCCACATCTTCTGGTGAAAAGTCTTGATTTGATAACCCATGTAAAATGATAATTATGCAAATTAATTGCATTTGCATGTTTCAAACAAAGCTAAGTTTGCATCAAATTTAATTAAATGCAAAAACATATAGTATGCAAATAAAGCTTCCTGATAAACTTAACCATCATATAAATAATAAAACTTATAATTTCTAAAAAACTGAGGCACCACTTCATGTCTTTTTCCCACTGTAGAAAGTTGCACTTCAGAGTTGAAGAGAACACACACACACACACACACACACACACACAGTAACAAACATTGTCATGCTATCTTGCGTTTGGTGCTTGAGTGTTTTGTAAGTAACTACACAAAATAATTCTAAAGATGGACGTTTGCTCTGATGTTTGCAGAATTATTAGAGCAGCACTATGTAACTTTTTTGCCTTCATTTTCATCAGTTGTTGAAGTTTTGTTTCTCGTCACTGTTGCCACTTGCTTGCTATTTGTGGAGCTGTACATCGATGGATTTGCTCTTCAGTGTTTAGACTTTTAGCAGTAAAAAAACACACTAAACTGAACTAAACTGAACTTCCTCTCTGAAAACTGGACTGACACAGCTTCAATTTACTAGAACTTAAACTGCTTTGACACAATCTACATTGTAAAAGTGCTATAGAAATAAAGATGAAGGGCTCCCCTTGTGGTTGATAAGCACAATTACCGGCTACCAGTGCCTTGATTCTTAAGGAATTTTTAAATTGGGTAATAAATCAGACATCCTGTTCAACACTCCCTTCCAGATGATGGCGGTAAAGCACTAGATGTTATTTGCCATAGACCAATAAATCCTAAAAGAAGAAGAAGAAGCAGTGGATGAATTTGTCCACTATAAGCTGTCAGAATGACAAACAGAAATCTCATCTAGAAAAAACTAGGTTGATTTACACATAATATTCTGATAGCATATACACAGAGCACTATCATAAACTTATAAATAAGAAGTAAAAGAGCTGATGAGACATGACTAAGTAAGCTCATGTAATATTTTGTGAAGTTAAGAGTATAACTGATGGACACATCTTTTGCTTGGGAAGTTGTTTGGTGTCACAGAATAGACAACGAACTTGAGGCTCAAAATTGGACTTTAGATATAAATGTACTGTATTTGTAGTATTTTTCTGTAGGCTACTCTCTGTAACATGCTATTCTGACAATTCAGAATCAACAAAACTGGAAAATCTCACGCAGCCATGTCAGAAATGACCAGACATAGATTAAAGCCATACACAATGAGAGGAAGAGGCAACTTCTAAACTTTTATATGAGATTCAACTTAATGTTAATGTAGACCTTAATGATCAGTTTAATAAAAAAATAAGCTGAACTGGCTCAAAAAATCAAATGCAGCAACAATTTTTAACAATTAACCTTTTATTTTTGTAATATTACAATATTTCAAGCAATAGCAATAAATGCAAAAAAAAAAAAAAAAAAACATTGAGAAAAAATACTTTGTATCATTAGCCAAATATTATTGGTATATTTGCTGGCTGAACAAAGGGCATCTTTCATCAGAGAGGTGATTGCATTATATATATATATTAAAAATCATATCTCAACACTAAAGGTTACCAAGATGACATTATGCTCCTTAGACGAGTTTGACTGACATATTGAGGTTTATGACCTTAAGAGGTGAATCAAGAAATCCAAGATGAAGAGACAGCAGTAATGTGGTGTCATCAAACAATACAGAAGAGAAATGCAGCCTTCAAATGTTGAAGTACAATGATTGTGTCCACTTCTTATCCTGGAATTTTTGCATTAATACTATATTTTAGAAGCTAAAATTAAAAATTAAAATTAAACTTGCTTATCCCGTTGTAATTAAATAAATGGCTACTTGTAACGTTTTTACTTTTAGCAGTGCTTGAGAATTCAATTAGGTTTAAGCCATTTCAAAGACAGTTAGTAAGCAGTTTATGATTAAAAAATAGCTAGTTATAATAGTATATAATTTATTATTTCATTTGATGGAAAGCTCATGATATCAGTGTTTTCAGCAATAGTATCTGGATGCAGACTTAAACATGCTAACGACATCATTGTCAGGGGTAGGGTAAGGGCGGAGCTAAGCATGTACATTAAAAGCATTACATGCAGTTCAGCTTGCAGCTGCACCCCTCTCATGCATGTCTTGAAACAGTTTGGGTCACCCTAAATGCTAACTGTAATTATTACATGGCTCTGTGGAATACTTGATTTTAATTGGTCAATCACGACATTCTAAGGTACAGTATATTATTGCTAAAGATAAAAACTGCTTAAGCTAAAAACACACAGTCATCCTGGTTCTAGGAATCATCTTGACCACTAGTAGGCTGCATCCAGCTATTTGCCAAAAACAAATTTGCTTGCAGTATAAAGCCTTTTGGTCTTTTACCACAGCCCACTGCTTTGTGTTGACTGCTGATAAGCATGTCGTGTTTTATTACGCGAGAACAACCAGCTGGTTATACATTATCCCTTATTTAATAACTTATTTAATAACTGCAATTGCATGTTTCAAACAGATATGGCTACAAAGAGGCCAAACGTATGCCCTGCAGCTTTAAAAATCACATTTTATGCCTTTTTGCATAAGATGTCAAATAAATCTCTGGTGTCCACAATTTCTAAAGTATCTGAAGTGTTATTTAGATGTAAGCAAAAACTTACTTTTTTTTTTGTAAAAATACATTTTTTAAATACAAATGAGTTGGTGCATTTTCAGAATAAAGGTGGAGCCTTTAATCATTATTCTGACAATCCAGAAACAACAAAACAAGCAAATCTCATGCAGCCATTCTTTTATCTTTGTAAAAAAAAAAGGTAAAAAGTCTGTCACTTGTTTAAACTGTTCATGTATGTTAATGAATTATCCTGACAGGATAAATCTAACAACATTCAAGTTCAGGTGTGTATTCCAAAAGCAATGTAATCTTACCATCTGCTAATCCCTGAAGTCTGGGTTGATTAACCCAATGCTGATTACTCACAAGACGTTCTTAACAGAACACCAAAACCATGAGTCACCATGGAAACTGAAGTCAAAAAGTAGCATGGCACACACTTTCTTTCTTCTTCAATTGCTTAATGAAGAGTTATGTTCTCAGTGCTTGTCACCTCTTATCGGTAGTTATACGTTATTTTATAGTTTAAATCATAAGTATTGGTTCTTATTATTATTGTGAAGAAGAATTATACTGTTTGTTAAAGGGTTATTATATATTAAATGATAGAGATTTATTTGAAATAAAAACTGCCTGTGTTAGCGGGATAAAGGCTGATTTATACTGCTGCGTCAAGCGCAAATGTATGGTCTGGTGCAGCCATCGCAAAGACACATAGTTCTCGTTGTGGCTGACACACATGACACAACAACACGTAGCGCAAGCTTTGTATTTGGTTGGCTTGTTAACTGTGACCAGTATGTGCGGGACCAAAAGCCACGTAAACCTGTTGGAGCGAGTGTTTTTAAGTGTCGAGTCACGTGAAAGAGCTCCAGATGGAAACTGTTGCTTTGTGTTTACCTTATGATTAATGTTGAATAAATTAAACAAATAACTGTACAAATAAACATTAACTATGTTTCCGTCCAAAGAAGTGTTTTGGAGGTGTGAGACCACTCTTTGGGAGCTGCTCAACCAGTTCTGGAGGTAATAATACTGAACCACTTTGATGACAGACTTTAGCTATGTGCTTTTAGAATGACCAAAACAACATTTCAGATGTTTTACAATCTGGTCAGTCTGCTAGTTTATCCATTAAAGCCATCTTATTGTGTTCATTTTTGTTATCACATAATCTGTTCAATACAAAATCCCTTTATTTGATGCACATGCTTTATTCAGTAAATGTTTCCATCATAGTTTATGTACATTTTGCTTTATCTGAGAGTTTATCCATACTCAGTTGTGCACATAAGTTTTTTGTTACACAAAAGTTTGTGTCATATTTTTAAAATTTCCATGAAGCATCTTTAATGCAATAGTTCAAAATGAGCATAAAATATGTGGATGGAAACATAGCAATTAGGAACTTACTAAATTTAAAAAGAAACATAGTAAGAAACACACCCATTGCTGGTAGCCCAACTGAGCCTGGTTTCTCTTGCGTTTTTTTTTTTCCTTCGCTTTAGTCAATTGGTGAAGTTTGTTTCTCGCCACTGTCACCACTGGCTTGCTTGGTTTAGGGCTTGTGAAGCTGCGCATTGATGGATTTGCTCTTCAGTGTTCGGACTTTCAGCAGTGAAAGATAAATAGTGCTGTCATGGATGGAAATGTGCAGATTCAAGGGCCATGAAACTTCCCTATTTCAGCAGGGTGTTTTTACATCTCTAGTTTGGAAAAAGTCAGGAAAGTGGGTGTGTCCAGCTCTGTTTAGGTTGGAGTGTCTGGGGAGGGAAAAGTGAAAGGGTTTGAAAAAAAATGGGAGATTTTATTTGGGCATGCGCTGATTTTCACCAAGTTAAAACAAACACACAGGCATGGGAGAAAGACAGTGACTGCGTTTAATGACGATGGAATGTTTGAGACCGCACATCGTATAAGAGAAAAAAAACCTCTGCATTTCTCGGTAACTCAAATGCACTCGGTAGGTTAGAAAGCCGTGTGTGTGTAGACTTTCCTGTCACAAAATGTGGTGTAAATTAAACACGACGGTCGGTTATAGTTTGCTTGCAGTGTTCACGTTTACACTCGGAGAGCAGCATTTACAGCAGATCTTTCATTCCATAATATTGTAGTGATATTAACGTAAACTAAGCAACTTAGCAATCATTTTGACTAAGGTCTGTCTTTAAACACTGAAAGAGTACTGCTGACGATACGAACTATAACTTTGCCATCTGAATAAACAAAGAAAGGGCACTGATCACACACACTTACCAAAAGTGTAGAGACAGGACTATCAACAACTGGAGCTGTGTATTTCTGCTGCGTGTCGCGTGCACTGTAATCCACACGTGAGTCCAGCTGCGCTCACATAGAGTGAAAATGTAAACAAAACCTTCACTGCAGCACATTAAAAAAGCAACACTTATGACTGGTATCTTCAAACAATTCTTATTCTTTTCCCATTTCTTTTGTCAACACAACGTTTCGTCTCTCTGCTGTCTGAACACTGTTTCAGGTAGAAACAGTCTTCGAAGCATGCATATTATTAACGTTGCAGCGCTGATTGGTTTGAACCAAGTCTTACTCATGAATAAATGCAGCACACTCAGAGACGTAATGAGGCACTCCCGGGTACAGACAGCCAGTCTACACGCTGGAACACACGTTAAGATCTCATGGCCGTAACACAGCTTCAAAAATTTGTTTCAAGCCGGAAGTATGAATTTGCTTGAATTAACATAAAAACAACTAATTTTCACTTATTTGTGAAATACTGTATGTGTCCTAATAGTGTTTTTACCAGTGTGGGACACATATACGACTGTTAACAGCTCAAAGAATGTGTTTTGGTGTTTCGTGACTGTTTAAGGAAAAGTAATGTATAATAAGATAAAAGAGAGAAATATGAGCGGCTTGTTTTTCCACAAGCTTGAAGAGAAATGCTTACTGAAGCGAAGTTACTGGGTTATCCTTTTTCAGATTTTGTAGAGTTGATCGATACACTGGTACCCAACTATAGCACATAAAAAGTTTGATTTTCACAATATGTATCCTTTATATAATTCACATACAATTTCACAGCAGGTAAAGCATATTCATGGTCAGTAAAGTCATCAGCCACTGGCAGGTGTGGCGTGGCATACATTTTGAGTCCTGCTCGTGAGCTTGTAAATCTCAGGACTATAATGAAAATCAGTGGTTGTCGGGGTCACGTGTTGACAGAGTTGATTTGAATTAGTTTCAAGCATCTGAAACAGAATGTCAAGCCAATTTGATTTTGAGCATTTCAAGCTCCTGTGACACTTCAAGGGGCCGCATTGATGCTTAGTGAATAAAAGGCAAGACGCATTAAATATTTCTATATTTTGCTAATCATTTAATTATTCCACCCACTCTGCGCGTGGATTAGACTGATGTGCAGAGAGAACAGCACCTAGCCACTCACCACTGTAAGAGAATCAACACTATATACATTAAAGCCAGCACTTGGCGTTTGGGTCTGATACTGACTCTATCTGAACAGCTAATCCATGCAGTGTGTGTGGGTGGGGTGATTAACGCTCGCACAACCGCATTAAAAAAAATGCATTCGCTTTGAAACTTTGAATGCGGCCGGCATGAATATGCAACTATGAATAATTGGCAGAGAATGGGAGCTGGCTTGGATTAACAACTCAAAATGCAGTTTATGACTAATTGTGTTAAGTGAAAATAAACTGGCACTTTTGTTCCCTGGATAATTAGCTTTTTAATGTTTGCCGGAGTGATTGTGGGAGCTGTGCTTTTTTTTTCAAGTGGGCCCTCTAGCTTTCCTGAGGGGAACGAGACTTGTATTTGTGTGTTGAGGAGTTTTAATAGTGGTGGGAAAAGGCTGTTTGACTGTAAATAACTTTGTAGTGCAGCATATTTATTTGTTTAGACTTCTATTGGTTATTGTGCTTGAGGCTTATTTTAATATTAAATGGAGTTGCATTAATAAGGTTTTCAATAGAGCTTTCATTCATTCTTAACACACATTTACAGAGCTAAATTTACTTTGTGCTTTGAACGTGTTTGTGTGTGTGGCATTCTACAGTATTGCCTACATTATCACTGTGTACATGATGTAAAAGTCATTTAAAATGAATTCGAATTGTTTAAGGTTTTGGGGAAATGGTGTGACATATGAGCATAATTTATACTGGTTTGTGACTAAACTGGGTGCATCAATTTATTTGTGATTATAAGTTTATTATAAATATATAGAATATCATATGAATAGGATTTTTTTTCTTCATGTCATATCATTGAAGCTAAACACTGAATCTGAATCTATATTTTTTTAAAATGTTGATTATAATATTTAATTAACCCAAGTTTATTAAACTATATAGTATATCATAAAAAAAAACTTTTTTTCATGTCATGTCATTGAAGCTAAATACTAAATCTGAACATCTGAATCTGTATTTTTTTAAAAAGTGTTTATTATAATAATGACTTATGAATCAAAATGACCTAGGAACCATTTTAACAGCAGAAAAAAACCCTAAATCTCCAAATACAATCTTTGTTTATCTTAATGTTTAGCTCTTTGTTTTTTTAAAATCATAATTTTCTTTAATATTTTCATGAAGGCTGAAGAGCGGATGTTGTATATAGAATTCTAAGACAACACAGAATTAATTCGGATAAATTTTATTTATTTCTCTTGCAAATTATTATTATTATTATTATTATTATTATTAATGTTGTTGTTGTTGTTGTTATTATTATTACTTTTATTATTATCCATTATGATCATCTCCATCATCATCTTCAATATATTGTTAATGTTGTTGTTGTTGCTGTTGTTTTCTAATGCACTAATTATATTAATTTCTAATTATATGAATGTTTTATAAGACAAAAATATTATAACACATTCTGCACAATTCAAATCCAGCAGAGCTGAAAATATTATTGTCAACTCATAAAAAAAAAAATCTAAATTTCTAAAATTTTATTAAAATAACCAAAATCTAGTTATTCTGTGCTTCTAGAAAGTTCCCCAGCATGCATCCCCACAGTACTGATGGCCAAAGCGAAACTCAAGCACCCCTTTTTCAATCCATATCCTTTTTCCACTTTTTCCCACTTCCCAACTGCCCCTCTCTCCTCTGCACGAGGGCCACGGGGTAATTGGAATCAGTTATTCAAAACATCTCTAAATGTGATTTAAATGGCGAGGATTTATTAACATAGAAGGAAACCATTAAAAGGGGGCTTCGGAGCAGGGCGAGGGGGGAATTCCATTTTCGGGAGGAGAAGGAGAAGAAGAAGAAGTAGAGTGGGGGGCAGGACGGGACGGCCCGCGAGGGGGAGAAGAGAAAGCAATTACTGGATGTAAAGGCCACGAACGGAGCCCCCGCCGTCACTGAGAAATCAAATCTGTCAGCAATTAGGAGGATCTGAGGGGGCCGAGCAGCACTCGCCGCTGGACAATAGGGGTGCTGGGACTCTGAAGAGGAGAAGGGGGCCGCGGCAATTATGAGAGCTGATAGAGTAGCTTTATTTATCTAAACAGCAGGTTAGTCTCTCGTTCGGCCTCTTTTGTCACTTGTTGCGGATGTGAAAGGGGCACCACTTCATCCAAACGCTCTTCGACCCCATCACCGGTTAGTGTCTGAAGTGGCTCCGCTTTTCACTACGGCCTGCTGGGATAAACCAGTGCTTGATCTCATGGCCCAGCAATGCTAACCCTTCACCTTCAAGAGCAGATCTCCATGCCGTATACCATTGAAGCGTCTTATTGAGGCATTGCAGAAGGGTCTGCATCCTCAATATCAAAGGCCACAGGAGAATGAATGGGTCAAAAGGCCCTTGTTTAAGGATTCAGGAAAAGAGGCTCGGGAAAAGGATTAAAGGTGGGCTGTCTAATGTTGGTCTTCGTGTAAATGGTGTAACGGAGAATCGCACTGACGCAATGCTGAGAATGCCGAGTCTGTGAAGGGTGAGGTAAATGACTGTTCTGGGATATTGTTGGCAAAATAAAAAGAGTGGGGAAAAAAGAGAGGTCATTATTACCAAACTCTACTTCTTTTGTTTTTAAGAAAGAAAAAATGGTGCAAAGATGCAAAAAAGAAGTAATAAAAATACAGTGTTTTAGGAAAAAAACAGTATTTTTGGGTTTAAATATATTCCCGTTATACCTTGGTTTATTTGTTGTTACATTTTCCCATGCATTTTACGATTCCGGCCAATGCAGTGGCACAGTAGGTAGTGCTGTCGCCTCACAGCAAGAAGGTCACTGGGTCGCTGGTTTGAACCTCACCTCAACTGGCGTTTCTGTGTGGAGTTTGCATGTTCTCCTTGCGTCCGGGTGCTCCGGTTTTCCCCACAGTCCAAAGACATGCGGCACAGTTGAATTGGGTAGGTTAAATTGTCCGTAGTGTATGAGTATGTGTGTGTGTGTGTGTGTGTGTGTGGATGTTTCCCAGAGATGGATTGTGGCTGGAAGGGCATCCGCTGCAAAAAAACATGCTGGATAAGTTGGCGGTTCATTCCGCTGGGGCGACCCCAGATTAATGAAGGGACTAGGCCGAAAAGAATATGAATGAATTTTACAATTCCCATTTTGATTAATCGCTTGATTTCATATAACCACACTGTAAACCCTAATGCTGTAACTAATTAATTGAGTTAAGTTCTATTAACTTAAATCATTAAAATTCGTTTATCTTAATTAACCTTGATGAGTATTTAGAACTTTTTCTTATTTTTGAGTTTGTAAAAATTTAATCTTTCAAGTAAGGTGAACAATTCTGCTGGGTTTAATCTATACAAAATGTCTCTTTAAAGTTTCATTAACTCAAATTCTGTCAGCCTAGTGATTTTGCGTCTGACGTCATCCAGGTTCACGTACGTGCTCATGCTTCATTCGTTTTTTTTTCAAGATGGCGGATCGGCCTCGCTTCACACTACAGTAAGTAAAATATTTACAAATCCAAGAAATATTAAATGTATGTTTTAATTAATATAATCACAGTAACAGTTCAATGTAATGTAGAGTTAATCAGGGTGCGTTTACATGTCGTACATTACAGAAAACATGTTTAGCCTCACTTGTTGCTAACTAACGTTAACATTACTGTTTAAAAAGTTAGAATCAGTGCAATGTTAGCGTTAGTTGTAATGTGTTAACTCTGAATTTTAACAGAGTGTGATAAAGACAAAAATATTTAAAATCGGCAGACTACATTTTTCAAAAAAATTTAAATCTTGGCGCGAGTATGCCATTTCTCAGCCTGTGCTGAAGTTGTCATGGAGACGTGCGCTCTCACAACCCAGTCTGTGAATGTGGTATTATCTTCGCGATCTGTAGGCACTTCGGAAACGAAAGGCACAAGAAACGTAACGTTAATCATAACTCAAATGATCTCCGCCTAAACACTTAACGGTATTTTCTGATGACGCGCTAAAACGTAGTCTCAAAACTTAACTCTGTCACACGCAGCTTGTTGCTTGCTGATCCATGTATGAGGATAGCCTGACGGAGAACATTTAAGCTGCGCTCCTCACCTGAGCAGGTACAGAGCAGAGCTTCATTTTACACTACCACATTGAGGTAAAGTTGGTTTTATATTCATACATTCATTTAGTAACAACTTGTGACTCGCTCCATAAATTGTTTACCATGGTTCTTTGTCTATTCGTTCTGAAATCACATGCAAGTATGACATAAAAAACAACATTACACTAAATGCACTATTTTTTTTGACTGAACAATGTTGTACTTTGAAAGTCATTGGCTGATAATATGATTTCACCATTAAGAATATGCAAAAATTACCTTTCTGAAATTATATTATTAAGGAGAAAGTCTGAATGTGTAAATATAAAACTAACTTTACCTCAATCACCAGCACTGATCAACACTTAATATTTCCTCGCGCTTAAGACGACATCTCTGCATATCAATGATTACCTGATTAATGCGATCAGTTAAGTGAATTTAAATGTCATTTAGGTCAAATATATTTTAAAAGTATGATAAAAGTTTTTTTTTTTTTTTCAATCTATTTTTTAAAATGTCTACTCTGGAGAGAATATAAACAGCCTAAAAAACAAAGTATGCATATCTATAACACATTAATACAAAATTATGTTATTAAATAAAATAATAACAAAACAAAATATTCAAGACGTGGTAAAGAAGACAGTTTTCTGATGTCCAAATTTTGTAGCTTAAAATATATTTATATCTTAAAAATATAAATATTTTAGTCTATATATTTTTACATCATTAGACAATAAGGTAAGTTTTGTTATTTCTAGCTTTTAAAATCAGGCCTTAAATTTCTTTTTCGTCCTATTCAGTTTTAGAAATTTCAATACTGTTTAAATCTGTGTTCATCGAATTAAAGCAACTAACATGATAATCAGCTCTATTGCTAACCGTTTTGGAGGTTAACGTTAGACATCAGGCAATTGTACTACTTCCACTCTCAGCTAAATGACACTGTGACTTTGTGTACATACAGAATTGAAGGTCAGGTGTTGCTGACTACAGATAGGTTCTTAAATGGAGGCATGTGAAAGGTGGGTAAAATATTTATTTTGTACTACTATGCCTGGCATATCCAGATAAAATAAATATTACAGTGTATTTATCAATGATACTTTTGCAGCAAGGAAAGTGAAACTTCAGCTAGACCTTGAGTTCAGTTTACAACATGAAGATCCTGCTTTCAACATCTGATCAACACCTGATTTTCATCTGAGGTAAAAAATAGATAAGTAAATGAAACATAATAATAATATTAATACATTTTTTCTAGAATTGTATATTTTGTGGTGTGGGTTTGTTTTATGAAATTCTCTCTTGTTTCTTTTTGCTGTTTGCAGAGTACCAACATGTTACAAATGAGAATTTTCCCCACAAATTCTTTGCAAAACTGGACCACCACCTATTTCATTTGATGACAATTTTAAGGCAAACAGCATCCAAAACTGGCAAGACAGCAGATACCCTGGCTAATCTTTTAAAGGTTTATGATGAGCAGGTATGTTTGGGGTCACGTGTTAAAGTATACATTAAAATATAATTTGAATTATTATTATTTTTTTAATTTTTAAAAAATTGATTCTTGATTTCCAGGAACTGAATGATGTCAGTTCATGACGGACTACTGTTATCAGAGGTCTTTTGGTCTTGTTGCGTGAGCGTGACTTAAGATTCTTTAGGAACACCATGGTAAGACTTCATTCATTCTTTTCACAATTAGGCATGTTTAATGAAAAGATGAAAGTTTTGAAAACTTTTACTTAATAACATATTTGTAATCAAGAATAGTTGATGAATCATATAATATTGGCTCAGTCATTTTGATACTGTCCTTACATTAATATGCTTGAATTATATTTTTAGATTGATAATCCTGCTGACTGAAGATGCTTTATTGGCCCTGCATTCACTGAGGGTCTCTGTTGTCCTGAAGAATGAATTGGACACCACCCACAGCACACTTCCAGACCTTTCTTGTCTTGTATGGATTAATGTATGCTCTTCACATAATATATAGTAAAGGACTTTGAACTTGTGCAAAAAGTTTTGCTTGGCATGGATGATGGAAAATAAAAAGTCTCGTAGCATGGAAACCTTAAAGAATGAGTTGATGTAGAGCTTTTTTTTTTTTTAACTTAATAAAGACTGTCTCTGGGGTAGTAACTTCAAAACATTTATTTACCTTTAATTGGTAAGTATGCATTTTATTATATATAGGGATAGTTTGTCCAAATGTAAAATTCTGTCATTTACTAACTCTTCACTTGTCCCAAACCTGCTTGAATTTCTTGCTTCTGTTGAACACAAAAGTTAAGTAAAGCTGACAACCTGTAACCACTGACTTTCTAATAGGAAAACAAATACTGTGGAAATCGGTGGTTACAGGTCTCAGCTTTTTTTTTTTTTTTCAACAGAAGAAAGAAACTCAAACAGGTTTGGAATAAGTAAATGACAGAATCATAGTTCAACCAAGACTGAATATATATATATATATATATATATATATATATATATATATATATATATATATATATATATATATATATATATATATATATATATTGTAACGAGCGCACACATGCCACGTCGCCCTGGTCGCTAATTCAACCCAGCTGGACCATCATCAACACAGGATCGTTCACAGCTGGACGTCATCAAGTGGAGAGGCATATAAACCAAGCCCACGCAAGGAGAAGATGAGCTTCATTCACCCAATGACTCCATGCGCTAACGCTTGTCTCTCTGTCTCTCCACAGCAGACTCCAGCTCGTGACGATCCCACATCCGACTACTCACTGTCCTTCACTTACTTTCCGGAGCACCAGAGCACCTCACCTTGAAGAAGAGCACCGTTTACACCCCATTCACGTTGTAAATAAAGCACCCTCCGGGGACTTGTCTGTAAACTTATCCAACTGTGTCGCTGTTTTCCCTCTGCCTCGCTACAATATATATATACATATATATATATATATATATATATATATATATATATATATATATATATATATATATATATATATATATAATCTGCTCTCCGTTAAACAGAAATTGGGGGAAAAATAAATAGGGGCGAATAATTCTGACTTCAACGATATATATATATATATATATATATATATATATATATATATATATATACAGTTTCTGTGTAGTTTACACTAAACGAGTCACTTCACAGAATGTGCACTTATTATTTTTTTTTTAACGAATGCCTTAAGAGTAAGTTTTACACTTATTAATGTATTATTAAATTTTATCAAACTTATAGTTTTTTCTTGAGGCTCTTATGTCTGATATATTTACATTGTGGGTAATTTTTATTAATTTCAGATTAGTGTTCATTTTCAATCTCTTTATGTCTAATAGTTTTTATCGTTTTAAGACATTTGTAATTGCATAGGAGACAAATTTGAAAGTACTGTTGGACATTTTTTCTTTAACAATAAATGTCTAAAATGGTATTGTCTGTGTGTTTTAAATTACAGATTTATTTTGACAGATTTATGGGGTTTAAAGATTAAAATAATGGCTAATTTTAATTGTGAAACTGACGATGGAGAAGTTAATTTTAAAAAATGCTATCAAAATGTTTGAGCTGGGTGACTAAGTATGTAAAGGTGAGATAAATAATTAAAAATAAGTTAATTGCTATTAAAATGTATGAGCTGGGTGATTTAAGTATTTAAAGTTGAAAGAAATTAAAGCAATTAAGTTAATTGGTATTAAAATGTATGAGCTGGGTGACTAAGTATTTAAAGTTAAAAGAAATTAAAGCAATTAAGTTAATTGGTATTAAAATGTATGAGCTGGGTGACTAAGTATTTAAAGTTTGGAAAAATTAAAACAATTAAGTTAATTGCAATTAAAACGTTTAAGCTGAGTAACTTGGGTATTTTAAGTTAGGTGAGGTGTCTTGCATGAGTACAACAAACTCAAAACTTAATGTTTCTGTTTACTTAAAATAGATAATTTCATAACTTAAAAAATTTGACGTAACTGATTACCTCAAATTTTTTGAGTTTTGTCAACTTATTCGGGATTACAGTGCAGTATGCGTAAATTTTATGACAAAAGGCTACTATAAATATTTGTTACATGCCTGGGGGTGTTGCCCTGTTGTTCATTCCTACCCTTTACATTTTTATTTGCTGTCTGCTGTGCTGTAGTATTAATAATAATAATAAAAATTATACACTGTAAACTCTGCTGTTGTCATCACTAAGTTAGGCAGCAAAACACTTTTAATTAATATTTTAAGTTCTCTGAACTTAAAAGTTTTATTTCTTTAAACAATTCAATTCAAATTAATTGAAATTCTTCCTTGACAACCCCGCTTATGTGCTTATATGCATTTTACTTAATTGATATACTTATTTGATTAAGTGACACAGTGGTGCAGTGGGTCTCGCTGTAGCCTCACAGCAAGAAAGTTGCTGATTCGAGTCCCAGCTCGGTGAGTTGGTATTTCTGTGTGGAGTTTGCATGTTATGTTTGCGTGGGTTTCGTCCGGGTGCTCCAGTTTCCCCCACAAGTCCAAAGACATGCAATTGGGTGAATTGGGTTTGCTAAGTTGTTTGTAGTGTATGTGTGTAACCTGGTCCTACAGGTTGAGCGGTGGGCTAATGACCCACCTCGTAAAATTACATGGTAAAAACATGGTGCGGCTAAGTATCAACTTTGATATAAACGGTCCAGGGAGTAAGTAAGTTAAGAATATAAAAGCTGAAAAATTTTGAAGTTTAGTCTATTAGCCATTTTATATGTACTTAAACATTTAAGTTAATTCAATGAAGAGCACATTTGGTCAACTCAATTAATTGAGTTGTTGATTTTTCATTACTAAAACCAATTGAGGCATTCACTTATTACAGTCTCAACTTATTAGGGTTTACAATGCACAACTAATAATAATATTATTAATAGTAATATTCATATTATTATTATTATTTCTGTCACAGAATAATTGACTTTTTTAAAAAATCCTTATAAAAGCTGCTTAAAAATGTTATTTATTATTTTTACTTCCCAATACAACTAAACAAATAAAAATGAACGTCAACAACATCAAAACAACAGCAATACAAAAAAAAAAAAAAAAAAAACAGAACAAACATTTCTTTGGATACATTTAATGATTTATTTAGATTTTGAGAATCCCAAGAATGGGCAATAAAAAATAAATACAGAAATTCACATCAAACCTCCATTCGACACACAGAATGTTCACATGGGTCAGCGTGCATCACGTGAATCCTGTAATGAAGAGCAGATGTTTAAAAATGAAATTCCATAAATTACCTCAGGTTGATCATCAGCCCTCATCATTTCAGAGATGAAAAACGCACCAAGACATCGCTGGCAGCCTGAGCATAGTTTGTGTTCCCCGATTAAAGGTCTGCATCATTTCTATCATGCCTCTGTAATGTGGTTTTGCAGACTGGACCCATAGTAAAGAGTCTAGTCATCACAGAAAACCTGAAAGAGATCAAGTGCCTACAAAAGCATGTCTTCGTGACACACATTATCATACACACACGCATACACCCTTTTGAACACAGATGTGTTATTAATAGTGTGTTATTAAAGGGACAGTTCACTCTTTTAAAAAAAAGGACAGCAGCATTAAAAGGAAAGTTCACCCAATATATGTTTTATCATCCTTTAATCACCCTCAACTCAACTAATTTACTAACAAACAAACTAACTAACTAACTAACTAACTAACTAACTAACTAACTAACTAACTAACTAACTAAATGAATGAATGAATAAATAAATAAACAAATAAATACTTATTACTTACTATAGAAATCAATGGCTTTATGAATTTAAACATTTAAATAAAAAATGTAAAAATGATCTGAACACTCCTTTTAGCCGGTTTTAGAAACTTTTGGTGTTTCACAGACAAAAGAAACTCAAATAGGTCTGGAATAAGTGGTGGGAGAGTAAATGATGAGAGAATTTTCATTTTTGCGGTGCACTGTGACAAATGTTTTTAGAGGTCATCAGAGCATCTGCCATTGATTCCTGATTCAAATGCAGTAATAATACGTTTAACTTTACATTCTGCTGTAATGGCATATTGGTTTGAATGGTTTGACTGAGGTTTGATATTTTGGTTCACTAATTTTTAAATAATAATTGTGCAAAATGTAATTAAAGATAATAATGTTGTGAAATTTTGTTGCAAAATAAGTATTAATATTGATTTTGTATTTTTAATAAATAAATATTTAGCTAAAATTTGTTAAATAAAACAAATCCACTATTAAAACGGATTACTGAATAATGTATGAGATAAGATAATGCAAGATAAGTAAGATAAGCAAGGTAAAAAAAAAAAAAAAGCAGATGTGTGTTAGATGTAGATTTAATTAGAAGTTTATGACATGGCTTCCAGTGTCACAGATCACTAATCAACATTTTAAAAACTAAAAAACAAAGGGGGTTTCTGTTGTTTTAATGGTCTCTATTGGTGACTTCTATTTCATTGTTTCAGCACAATATCTGCAGTGGATCTATAGAGAAATGAAGATGAACCAAAAGCAGCTAAAAGATGACTATTATCAGAAAAGGAAGAGTGTTAGAGATGTTGTAAAAACTGTGAGTGCATGAATAGTGTAGATCTGCACAGGTGGCTTTAAAGGCCTCGGGGGCCGGTGGGGGTCTCCCTGTTTCCCTCTGTCCACAGGTGTTTATTAGCACATAGGAGCTGCCATATGTCCCAGCATGCAGCTCAGCCTGAGGGGGTACAATCAGCCCTCACACCCATAATCATCACTCGCTCTTTCACTCACTCACTCTCTCAATCCGGCTCATGATTCAAGAATTTTTTTCCTTCTTTCGCTTGGTATGACCCTAATAGTTAACTTCACTATGTCAAGATCATTCATGTACTCCAATATATGGATATTACGGGGAATGACTGGGAGATATAAAATATGTAATAGTAATTGAAACATTTTCACTTATAATTTGGGCTTTTTTTTTCAGAATCTTGAGAATAAATATTCACATACTGCATATGCGGGTTGCAGGGGTTCAGGGTTAATTTTACTTGAGTCAATCGAAAAATAAATCAATAATA